>NC_068444.1:17629002-17901502 GCF_023373465.1 Oncorhynchus keta | reverse complement strand
AGGTGCGCAATGTCTTCATGGCGCGCGCAAACACGAATTTCCAAGACAGTGCCCCTCTACTAAAACTGATATTTCTTATTCGTTTTTGAAGTTACAAGCCTGAAACCTTGAACATAGACTGATTACACCATGTGGAAGCCATATGAATTCCATCCATGGAGCTAATTGTCAATATGACATTTCTCTTGCATTTCTAAGAGGATGGTCTCTCAACAACAACAAAAAATCTGGTTGGTTTTTCTTTGGATTTTCTCCTACCATATCTATTGTGTTATATTATCCGACATTATTTTAACGTTTCTACAAACTTCAAAATGTTTTCTTTCCAATGGTACCAATTATATGCATATCCTGGCTTCAGGGCCTGAGCTACGGGCAGTTTACTTTGGGTACGTCATTCAGACGGGAAGTGGAGAAAAAAGGGGCCTAGCCCTGAGAAGATCGAGTCACAGTCTCTGAGCTGGTAGAAAATACCCAACTCTTCTCCATTGTAAAAGAGAGGGAAGGACCCCCCAAAGCCCATTAAAACAATCAAAGAATGATGTGTGCCCCCTATTGTGTGTGAGTGTGTGCGTACGTGCATCAAAGGTTAACGAAATAGATCATCCAGAATAGAATAAGGAAGAGCACTGAATAAATACTATGTCAGATCAAATAAAAAAAACACGAAAAATAGAAACACACTAGAATGTATGTTATAGTATATGTTATGTAGACTATATATATGTTATATAGAGTATGTATATGTTATGTAGAGTATGTATATGTTATGTAGAGTATGTATATGTTATATAGAGTATATATATGCTATATGGAGTATGTATATGCTATATGTGTGTGAGCATGTATGTAAACGTGTGTGAGCATGCTTGTGGTGTACGTGCTTGTGTGTGTGTGCGTGTGTGTCCATTTGCTGCCAGTAGTAATGGTTTGCAGACATGCTAGAACAGAGAGAGATTTTCTGGAAGCTGTTTAGAACAGAGAGAACAGGTCCTCGGGACAGATATCCATTTACCAAGATTAGCTGCTGTATCTGGCTGCGGGCCAGCGGGATGGGACTAGTTGGATGAGATCGACTGTCCAGTTCAGCTCAGTTCAGAGGTTCTATTCATTTTCTTTTTTTTACTAAATGAAATGTTCTGACCTCATGTTGCTGTCATTGAACAAAGGAGATTCTCATTCCTCTTTTTTTCTCTCTCTTTCTTTGATCTCATCCCTGTTTTTCTGTTGTTTCCCCCTTTCTCTCCATCTCTCTCTCTCTTTTCTCTGTATCCCCCTCTCTCGCTCTCTTTCCTCTGTCCCCCTCTCTTTCCCCTCTCTCGCTCGCTCTCTCGCTCTCTCTCTCTCTCTCTCTCTCTCTCCCCCTCTCTCACACACTCTCTCTTCTCACTATCTCTGTGTCTCTCAGGTAGTGAATAGCCATGCTCCTGGTAAGAAGGTGTGGTTGGGTGGAGTGGGTCCGGCATGGGCTGGAGGAACCAACAACCTCTCTGATACCTACGCTGCTGGCTTTCTGTAAGCACAATCAATCTATCTATAAATTAATCAATCACTCACTCTATACATCAATCAAAGTATCATCTCACTCTGGCATTATTCTCACTTTTGTGTGTTTGTATGTTTGTGTGTTTGTGTGTGTGTGTCAGTGGAGGCATCTTCAGAGGAGGAAGGGGAGAACCAGTGAATTTCATAAAAAATAAACATTGTAAAACATTGAAAAAGTAATCATTTTTAGATAAAACTATTCTAAATATATTCACATGTCACCAAATAATTGATTAAAACACACTGTTTTGGTGTAGCTGGAGGACAGCTAGTGTCCGTCCTCCTCTTGGTACATTGACTTCAATACAAAACCTAGGAGGCTCTTGATTCTCACCCCCTTCCATAGACTTACAAAGTAATTATGACATTTTCCGGAGGATGTCCTCCAACATATCAGACCTCCTTGCAGCATGAACTGACATGTTGTCCACCCAATCAAAGGATCAGAGAATGAATCAAGTACTGAAAGCATTTTTGCCTGGTCACGTACAGCTGATGTGTTGTTCATTGAAGTTCAAAAGCAAAGGGAAAAGGTGAGTGGAAGAGAGTGTATATATGCAAGAAGGAATACAACGTGGCTGCTATTAAAGTGAACTGTGTTTATGCGTGATCAGAGGTGTATTCATTCCGCTGATTTTGTTGAAAAAGTTTCTTAATTAAACGTAAACAAACGAAACGGTATAAAAATACATGAATTTGTCCAATAGGAACTCTTATTTGCAACTGTTGGATTAGTGATTACACCCTAAATAGGCTAGATGCAGGCAAGAGTGTGCAAGGCGATATTGAAAATGTCACTGTCTGTCCATGTGTTACTGTCTGTCATCTCAAATGTTTCACTCGACCTGTGTGCACGTAAGGTTACTTTGTAAACTTTCATTCATAGGCTAGGTTGTAGCAACCTCATGATGGGTATATGGAAAATAACAGTATCATGTAGTAGACTAATCCTATCACTGTTACATTGAACTGGGTGAATGGAATAAGAATGACAGTCATCCAACATGCTGTAATAGAAATAAGACAAAGCTCATGAAAAATAAAAATGGTACTCCCTCATCATAAACACCACTGACCGCAACTGGGGTGTGTGTGTGTGTGTTTGTGTGTGTGTGTGTGCATGCGTGCGTGTGTGCGTGTGTGTTTGTGTGTGCATGCGTGCGTGCGTGCGTGCGTGTGTGTGTGTGTGTTTCAGGTGGATGAACACTCTGGGCGTGGCAGCGATGCATGGGATTGACGTGGTCCTGAGACACTCGTTCTTCGACTATGGATACACACACCTCGTAGACCAGCACTTCAACCCACTGCCGGTTAGTCTCACACTCTGCTCTCCTTATCATCGTCAAGCAGCGCAGGACAAATCCTTCCTTTATATTCTCACTGTATAGCAAGGGAAAGTCCATTGGAGGTATTGCCACTCTGGTTAGCTACTCTTAGTCCGGTCTTCAGTGTGGCTTTGGGTAGCTACTGTAGGCTCATCTAAGTCCTCTGTGACACCTCGCGTTCTTTCTCCAGCGTTCTTTCTCCAGCGTTCTTTCTCCAGCGTTTCTACACCCCCCCATCACACAATGTGTGCCCCTCTGTGTGCAGTGCTGGGCTGGTGACAGATCTGCACAACCTGAGCTGTAGATACACAAAAGGCTGCTACCCCCGTCCCCGTCCCCCCTCCGGCACGGTCTGCAATGGCATAGTCCAGTCCTGGCTCTCACCACTGCCTTCTGCGGTTGGGATTGTACCATGCAGGATCAGGGGTACAGGACTATGCTCAGGGCAAGCTTTATGCACAACTAATCATTGGCTAGATGACAAGTCGATTAGTTGAATAAGGGGTTTTAGTGCTGGGATGGAAAAAAAAGCCTGCACACCCTGGGGGTCACCAGAACCAGGACTGAAGGAGTGTTTACTTTTTGAGGGGGTTTGCAAGAGATGATGACATCCAAGACTCTTTGATCCAAACAGAGTCAGTGATACAATGCTACTGCGGCGCCAAGTTCATAAAAATGATTTATCAACAACTGGTGGATGCCTAAAGAAGATGTGGAGAACATCTTACTACATTTATCTGCTGCAGGGATGGGTGTTGTTCATTAGAGAGACGTCTCTATTCAATGCTTCAAAGCTAGAGGATATAAATAATATATCATTAAGAATAATTCAGATTTTTTTCAACCTGGGACCATTACTGGTGTCTGTACCTGGTGCACAGCATGAAACATTAACTGTGTAAACCTGCCAGTCTTGGCAGTGGCTTTCAACACAACTTTACAATGAATTATACACTTTAAAAATGCATTTTTAAACACTTATTCTGCTTCTACCTCACCTCAAGGTTAATTCTAAAGCTAGACAACGGTACCAACCATACTAACGATTCAATGCTCAGATACTCAGATACCAACCCATCCTACAAAAGTCAATGACACCGTTCCATTAATTGATCTCCCTTCAGCTCCTTCTGGTTCTAGTCTTCATGTATCCTCCAGCTGCAATATCACAGAGCTACCTGCTTGATGGACATTAGAAAATAATCAGGAAGCAGCCAATTATTTTCCACACCGCTCTGGTCTCTGTACATTTTCTGGGAAGGATGCTCCCCCCAGGCTATGATCACAATCACAATGGAACATATTTTTGGTAGCTCAGATTGATCTGGCAATTGTCACATACAAACTGAAATGGGAAGAAAGATGATCGACATACTTTTTACATTTGTATCACAAACCATTTTTTTTTAATCATGATGAAAGTGACAATTTTAGCCCCTTTTTAGATATTTACATGCCTCCTGTAAGACCCTATGAACTATGACCTATGAACTGTACATGATACAGACCACATCTTGGTGTCATTATACTACTTATATTGTGTATGTCTTCATCCTGAATTTTTTTTCTTCACATTCATTTATTCAACATTAAAACATCTCATATCTCAAAATGACGCTTTCTGATTTAGCTCATTTTAAAACATATTGTTTGGAATGATATACTCCACATACAGTGCCTTGGGAAAGTATTCAGACCCCTTTGACTTCTTCCACATGTTGTTACATTAAAGGCTCATTAAAAATATATATATAATAATGCTCAGAAATCTACACACAATAACACATAATGACAACGACAAAAAAGGTTTAGATTTTTTTTTAGCAAATTTATAAACATTTTGAGATAATTTATTTATCTAAATATTCAGACCCTTTGCTATGAGACTCGAAATTGAGCTCAGGTGCATCCTGTTTCCATTGATCATCCTTGAGATGTTTCTACAACTTGATTGGAGTCCACCTGTGGTTAATTCAATTGTTTGGATATGATTTAGAAAGGCACACACCTGTCTATACAAGGTCCCACAGTTGACAGTGCATGTCAGAGAAAAAATCAATCCATGAGGTCAAAGGAATTGTCTGTAGAGCTCCGAGACAATATTGTGTCGATGCAAAGATCTGGGGAAGGGTACAAAAACATTTCTGCAGCATTGAAGGTCCCCAAGAACACAGTGGCCTCCATCATTAATGGAAGGTTTTGGAAGACTTTTCCTAGATCTGGCCACCCGGCCAAACTGAGCAATCAGGGGAGAAGGCCCTTGGTCTGGGAGGTGACTGATGGTAACTCTGACAGAGCTCCACAGAGCTCCTCTGTGGAGATGGGAGAACCTTCCAGAAGGACAACCATCTCTGCAGCATTCCACCAATCAGGCCTTTATGGTAGAGTGGCCAGAAGGAAGCCACTCCTCAGTTAAAGGCACATGACAGCCTGCTTGGACTTTGCCAAAAAGGCACCTTAAAAACAATATTCTCTGGTCTGATGAAACCAAGATTGAACTCTTTGGCCTGAATGGCAATCATCACATCTTTTGGAAACCTGGCACTATCCCTATGGTGAAGCATGATGAACGGAGCAGAGATCCTTGATGAAAACCTGCTCCAGAGTGCTCAGTTTGTCAGACTGGGGCAAAGGTTTACCTTCCTACAAGACATAGACCCTAAACACACAGCCAAGACAACGCAGGAGTGACTTCGGGACAAGTCTCTGAATGTCCTTGAGTGGCCCAGCCAGAGTCTGGACTTGAACCCATCTCTGGGGAGACCTGAAATTAGCTGTGCAGCAACACTTCCCATCTAACCTGACAGAGCTTGGGAGGATCTGCAGAGAAGAATGGGAGAAACCCTCCAAATACAGGTGTGCCAAGTTTGTAGCGTCATACCCAAGAAGAATCAAGGCTGTTGTAATGCTCCGGGTGTCGTGGGTGTGGAGTCAAATGCAGGAGACAGAGTTCAATGCTGTGCGTCTTTTAATAGCACCAACGCACCACAGGAGTTACGTTCCCAAATACAGGGAATCAATAAATACAATGGAAAAAATCACGACCAGGCACTAACACGTACCTCTACAATAGAGCCGAAGGTTACATTGAAATAATCCTGCACAATAACCAGGCGGGCCGGCTGTCTAATAAAGACAAACTAATTAACATGAACAGGTGCTACCACTAAACATACAAGGAGGGGGAGGAAAAACAATCAGTGGCAGCTAATAGGCCAGTGACGACGACCACCGAGCTCCACCCGCCCGGGAAGGGGAAACACCCTCGGACTCGTGACAGCTGTAATTGCTGCCAAAGGTGCTTCAACAAAGTACTGAGTATGTAAATGTAATATTTTCAGTTTTTATTTCTAATAAATTTGCTAAAAGTTTTTGCTTTGTCATTATGGGGTACTGTGTATAGATTGATGAGGAAAAAAAGCCATTTAATCCATTTGAGAATAAGGCTGTAACGTAACAACATGTGGAAAACGTGGAGGTGTATGAATACTTTCAGACTGCCCTGTTATTAACATTTACCGAGCTGCAGGTGTCTATTTCCTGCTGTGAAGGTGAGAACAGACAGCTTTTTGTGACTGCTCAGGGTAGACAGCGTGAACAGTGAGGCGGCAGGTAGCCTAGTGGTTAGCGCGTTGGACTAGTAACTGAAAGGTTGAAAGATCAAATCCCCGAGCCGACAAGGTAAAGATATGTTGTTCTGCCCCTGAACAAGGCAGATAACCCACTGTTCCTAGGCTTTCATTGAAAATAAGAATTTGTTCCAAACTGACTTACCTAGTAAAATAAATGAACAGTCTATTGTTTCTGATATATATTACAGAGATGAGCATTTCTAAATGGTCCAGGCACGAGACAGAAAATAATCATTTCCAGAACTCTGATATACACTGATCAAAATTTTTTATGAGTTTCATGAGCTGAAATAAAATATCCCTGAAATGTTCCGTACTCACAAAAAACGTATTTCTCTCAGATTTTGGGCACAATTTTGTTTACATCCCTGTTAGTGAGCATGTCTCCTTCGCCAAGATAATCCATCCACCAGACAGGTGTGGCAAGAAGCTGATTAAACAGCATGATCATTACACAGGTGCACCTTGTGCTGGGGACAATAAAAAGCCACTTTAAAATGTGTAGTTTTGTCACACAACACAATGCCACAGATGTCTTAAGTTTTGAGGGAGCATGCGATTTGCATGCTGACAGCAGGAATGCCTCCAGAGTTGTTGCCAGAGAATTGAATGTTAATTTCTCTACCATAAGCTGCCTCCAACGTTGATTTAGAGAATTTGGCAGTACGTCCAACTGGCCTCACAACCACAGACCACGTTTAACAGTCCAGTCCAGGACCTCCACATCTGGCTTCCCCACCTGCGGGATCTCCTGAGACCAGCCAGCTGGACAGCTGATGAAACTGAGGAGAATTTCTGTCTGTAAAAAAAGCCCTTTTGTGGGCAAAAACTCATTCTGATTGGCTGAGCCTGGCTCCCCAGTCAGTGGGCCTGGCTGCCAAGTAGGTGGGCCTATGCCCTCCAACTCCCATCCATGGCTGCACCCCTGCTCAGTCAATTGAAATCTATAGATTAGGGCCGAATGAATTTATTGAAATTGACTGATTTCCTTAAATGAACTGTACCTCAGTAAAATCTTTGAAATTGTTGCATGCGTTTATATCTTTGTAGGATGTAGGATCTTAATTTGATCACCCTGTTCACCCTGCAGGAAATGTAAAACGTGTTTTTGGCCCAGCACATGTGATGTTTGGGATGTGACCTCAGCTTAGTATATTAACCTGCTTCCTGGGTGGTTTGTCTGTTAAACTGATATGGGCCTCCCTCTGCTCTCCTCCTCTTTTCTCCCTGTTTATTGCTCCTGGTATGCCTCTCTTTTCATTATTTTATTGCTCTCACCCTCCCTTTTCGTCTCTCTCTCTCTATCTCTCTCTCCATCTCTCTCTCTCTCTCTCTCTCTCTCTCTCTCTCTCTCTCTCTCTCTCTCTCTCTCTCTCTCTCTCTCTCTCTCTCTCTCCCGCTCTCTCTCTCTCTCTCTCTCTCTCTCTCTCTCCATCTCTCTCGCTCTCTCTCTCTCCAGCATTTAAAGACACAGAGGGCTGTTGAAAAGATCTTGCTCATGTTTTCTGGTTGATTAAATGGTTATGTTGCTGTGTGTTACTATTTACTGCAGGTTTAAGTTTTTTATTTTATTTTTATTACAGGGACAGTGCACATTTTACACTTTTGCCATGTTTTTTGTGAAGGTGCAGTGTGTCTGATAGCAGACCCGCCCCTAATTAAAACGGACTGCACATTGTTAACCCCTCTCCTAATTAGAAGCATTCCAACTAGGGGTGAAACAGTACGTGTATTCATATTGAACCGTTCGGTACAGGGTCCACAGTGCACAGTACGGTACGCACTGCGAACCGAACAATACATGAATCATTATATTATAGGAAAAAAAAAATATATATATATATATATAAGTCAACTTACTGTATGGAAACTTCTGACCCACTGGAATTGTGATACAGTGAATTGTAAGTAAAATAATCTGTATTTAAACAATTGTTGGAAAAATGTATTGTGTCATGCACAAAGTAGATGTCCTAACCGACTAACAACAAATTTGTGGCGTGGTTGAAAAACAAGTTTTAATGATTTTAATGATTCCAACCTAAGTGTATGTAAACTTCCGACTTCAACTGTATATTGTAAAAATAATATTATTGCATAAACCAATGGCGTATAAATGAACGTGGGAAAAATATGTTGTTTATCCTTTCTAGGGCAGGCGTTCCACTAGCGGAACCCCGCTAAAAAGGCAGCGCACAAAATTCTAAAATATGTTGTTTATCCTTTCTAGGGCAGGCGTTCCACTAGCGGAACCCCGCTAAAAAGGCAGCGCACGAAATCCTAAAATATGTTGTTTATCCTTTCTAGGGCAGGCGTTCCACTAGCGGAACCCCGCTAAAAAGGCAGCGCACAAAATTCTAAAATATGTTGTTTATCCTTTCTAGGGCAGGCGTTCCACTAGCGGAACCCCGCTAAAAAGGCAGCGCACGAAATCCTAAAATATGTTGTTTATCCTTTCTAGGGCAGGCGTTCCACTAGCGGAACCCCGCTAAAAAGGCAGCGCACGAAATCCTAAAATATGTTGTTTATCCTTTCTAGGGCAGGCGTTCCACTAGCGGAACCCCGCTAAAAAGGCAGCGCACAAAATTCTAAAATATGTTGTTTATCCTTTCTAGGGCAGGCGTTCCACTAGCGGAACCCCGCTAAAAAGGCAGCGCACGAAATTCTAAAATATGTTGTTTATCCTTTCTAGGGCAGGCGTTCCACTAGCGGAACCCCGCTAAAAAGGCAGCGCACGAAATTCAAAAATATTTTTTAGAAATATGTAACTTTCACACATTAACAAGTCCAATACAGCAAATGAAAGATCAACATCTTGTTAATCTACCCATCGTGCCCGATTTCAAACATTCTTTACAGCGAAAGCACAACATATGATTATGTTAGATCACCACCAAGTTTAAAAAAAACTGCCATTTTCCAGCCAAAGATAGGTGTCACGATCGTTGTATTGAGGAGACCAAAACGCATGTCATGCCTTGGTCTTAGTATTTTGTGTTTTCTTTAATTATTTGTTCAGTCCAAGGTGTTATTGTATTGTTTTATTGGGGTTTTTGTAGGCATTGGGATTGTGGTTGATTAGGGGTGTGTCTAGTATAGGCTTGGCTGCCTGAGGCGGTTCACAATCAGAGTCAGGTGATTCTTGTTGTCTCTGATGGGGAACCGTATTTAGGTAGCCTGGGTTTCACTGTGTATTTCGTGGGTGATTGTTCCTGTCTCTGTGTAATTTCACCAGATAGGCTGTAATTAGGTTTCACGTTCCGTTTGTTGTTTTGTATTTTGTATAGTTATTTAATGTGTCACTTTTTCCATTAAAGTCATGAGTAACCACCACGCTGCATTTCGGTCCGACTCTCTTTCGACAAACGAAGAACGACGTTACAGCGCAGCGTGGTGTGAATGCATGCTTTAATGAAAGACGGAAAAAACACGAAATACACTAAAACAAACTAACCAGACGAACGTGACTGCTATAGAAACAGAGTGCTAACATGCAACATCACATAGACAATAACCCACGAAATACCCAAAGAAGATGACTGCCTAAATATGGTTCCCAATCAGAGACAACGATAAACAGCTGCCTCTAATTGAGAACCAATCTAGGCAACCATAGACATACATAAACACCTAGATGGTAAACTACCCCATGAACCTACAAAACCCCTAGACAGTACAAAAACTCATACATCACCCATGTCACACCCTGACCTAACCAAAATACATAAAGAAAACAAAAAGTCACAAAAAGTCACAAAAAGCAGAAATATAGATAGGATAGATAGGATGTTTTAAACATAAATCATCAATAAGGTTCCAACCAGAGAATTCCTGTCTGAAGAAAAGCACTGGAACAAGAGCTAACTCTCTCTTGACCGCGTGTCATGAGACCAAGGCACTCTGTCAGACCACTGACTCAAACAGGTCTCATGAGCCCCTCTTTTATAGTAGAATTCTCAAACAAGTTTCTAAAGACGGTTTGACATCTAGTGGAAGCCGTAGGAAGTGCAACTTTACTCCATAGACACTGTGAATTCGGTAGTCCAAGCTTTGAAAAACTACAAACCTCAGATTTCCCACTTCCTTTTTCTCAGATTTTCGCCTGCCATACAGTATGAGTTCTGTTATACTCACAGACATCATTCAAACCGTTTTAGAAACTTCAGAGTGTTTTCTATCCAATACTAATAATAATATGCATATATTAGCATCTGGGACTGAGTAGGAAGCAGTTCACTCTGGGCACACTATTCATCCAAAAGTGAAAATGCCCTATCCCCTAAAGGATTTATAGTTGTCTGCAGTTCCACTCATGAGTTATTTTACTCCAGGGAGCACATTGCGCAGATACCGTCGTACCAGTAAAATTCATAGCGGCAGATGTTTGAAGTGGTCGAGCCGTGCTTCACTATTCTTTCCCGTACACATTTTGCCCAGACGTTAATACCTGCCTTACGCAAAAAAACTTTTATTTTTTATTTTTTTTATTTCACCTTTATTTAACCAGGTAGGCTAGTTGAGAACAAGTTCTCATTTGCAACTGCGACCTGGCCAAGATAAAGCATAGCAGTGTGAACAGACAACACAGAGTTACACATGGAGTAAACAATTAACAAGTCAATAACACAGTAGAAAAAAAGGGGGAGTCTATATACAATGTGTGCAAAAGGCATGAGGTAGGCGAATAATTACAATTTTGCAGATTAGCACTGGAGTGATAAATGATCAGATGGTCATGTACAGGTAGAGATATTGGTGTGCAAAAGAGCAGAAAAGTAAATAAATAAAAACAGTATAAAAACAGTATGGGAATGAGGTAGGTGAAAATGGGTGGGCTATTTACCAATAGACTATGTACAGCAGCAGCGATCGGTTAGCTGCTCAGATAGCTGATGTTTGAAGTTGGTGAGGGAGATAAAAGTCTCCAACTTCAGCGATTTTTGCAATTCGTTCCAGTCACAGGCAGCAGAGTACTGGAACGAAAGGCGGTCAAATGAGGTGTTGGCTTTAGGGATGATCAGAGAGATACACCTGCTGGAGCGCGTGCTACGGATGGGTGTTGCCATCGTGACCAGTGAACTGAGATAAGGCGGAGCTTTACCTAGCATGGACTTGTAGATGACCTGGAGCCAGTGCGTCTGGCGGCGAATATGTAGCGAGGGCCAGCCGACTAGAGCATACAAGTCGCAGTGGTGGGTGGTATAAGGTGCTTTAGTGACAAAACGGATGGCACTGTGATAGACTGCATCCAGTTTGCTGAGTAGAGTGTTGGAAGCCATTTTGTAGATGACATCGCCGAAGTCGAGGATCGGTAGGATAGTCAGTTTTACTAGGGTAAGCTTGGCGGCGTGAGTGAAGGAGGCTTTGTTGCGGAATAGAAAGCCGACTCTTGATTTGATTTTCGATTGGAGATGTTTGATATGAGTCTGGAAGGAGAGTTTGCAGTCGAGCCAGACACCTAGGTACTTATAGATGTCCACATATTCAAGGTCGGAACCATCCAGGGTGGTGATGCTAGTCGGGCATGCGGGTGCAGGCAGCGATCGGTTGAAAAGCATGCATTTGGTTTTACTAGCGTTTAAGAGCAGTTGGAGGCCACAGAAGGAGTGTTGTATGGCATTGAAGCTCGTTTGGAGGTTAGATAGCACAGTGTCCAATGACGGGCCGAAAGTATATAGAATGGTGTCGTCTGCGTAGAGGTGGATCAGGGAATCGGCCGCAGCAAGAGCAACATCATTGATATACACAGAGAAAAGAGTCGGCCTGAGAATTGAACCCTGTGGCACCCCCATAGAGACTGCCAGAGGACCGGACAGCATGCCCTCCGATTTGACACACTGAACTCTGTCTGCAAAGTAATTGGTGAACCAGGCAAGGCAGTCATCCGAAAAACCGAGGCTACTGAGTCTGCCGATAAGAATATGGTGATTGACAGAGTCGAAGGCCTTGGCAAGGTCGATGAAGACGGCTGCACAGTACTGTCTTTTATCGATGGCGGTTATGATATCGTTTAGTACCTTGAGTGTGGCTGAGGTGCACCCGTGACCGGCTCGGAAACCAGATTGCACAGCGGAGAAGGTACGGTGGGATTCGAGATGGTCAGTGACCTGTTTGTTGACTTGGCTTTCGAAGACCTTAGATAGGCAGGGCAGGATGGATATAGGTCTGTAACAGTTTGGGTCCAGGGTGTCTCCCCTTTGAAGAGGGGATGACTGCGGCAGCTTTCAATCCTTGGGGATCTCAGACGATATGAAAGAGAGGTTGAACAGACTGGTAATAGGGGTTGCGACAATGGCGGCGGATAGTTTCAGAAATAGAGGGTCCAGATTGTCAAGCCCAGCTGATTTGTGCGGGTCCAGGTTTTGCAGCTCTTTCAGAACATCTGCTTTCTGGATTTGGGTAAAGGAGAACCTGGAGAGGCTTGGGCGAGGAGCTGCGGGGGGGGCGGAGCTGTTGGCCGAGGTTGGAGTAGCCAGGCGGAAGGCATGGCCAGCCGTTGAGAAATGCTTATTGAAGTTTTCGATAATCATGGATTTATCGGTGGTGACCGTGTTACCTAGCCTCAGTGCAGTGGGCAGCTGGGAGGAGGTGCTCTTGTTCTCCATGGACTTCACAGTGTCCCGGAACTTTTTGGAGTTGGAGCTACAGGATGCAAACTTCTGCCTGAAGTAGCTGGCCTTAGCTTTCCTGACTGACAGCGTGTATTGGTTCCTGACTTCCCTGAACAGTTGCATATCGCGGGGACTATTCGATGCTATTGCAGTCCGCCACAGGATGTTTTTGTGCTGGTCGAGGGCAGTCAGGTCTGGAGTGAACTAAGGGCTGTATCTGTTCTTGGTTCTGCATTTTTTGAACGGAGCATGCTTATCTAAAATGGTGAGGAAGTTACTTTTAAAGAATGACCAGGCATCCTCAACTGACGGGATGAGGTCAATGTCCTTCCATGATACCCGGGCCAGGTCGATTAGAAAGGCCTGCTCACAGAAGTGTTTTAGGGAGCGTTTGACAGTGATGAGGGGTGGTCGTTTGACTGCGGCTCCGTGGCGGATACAGGCAATGAGGCAGTGATCGCTGAGATCCTGGTTGAAGACAGCGGAGGTGTATTTGGAGGGTCAGTTGGTCAGGATGACGTCTATGAGGGTACTCTTGTTTACGGAGTTAGGGTTGTACCTGGTGGGTTCCTTGATGATTTGTGTGAGATTGAGGGCATCTAGCTTAGATTGTAGGACTGCCGGGGTGTTAAGCATATCCCAGTTTAGGTCACCTAACAGAACAAACTCTGAAGCTAGATGGGGGGCAATCAATTCACAAATGGTGTCCAGGGCACAGCTGGGAGCTGAGGGGGGTCGGTAGCAGGCGGCAACAGTGAGAGACTTATTTCTGGAGAGAGTAATTTTCAAAATTAGTAGTTCGAACTGTTTGGGTATGGACCTGGAAAGTATGACATTACTTTGCAGGCTATCTCTGCAGTAGACTGCAACTCCTCCCCCTTTGGCAGTTCTATCTTGACGGAAGATGTTATAGTTGGGTATGGAAATCTCTGAATTTTTGGTGGCCTTCCTGAGCCAGGATTCAGACACGGCAAGGACATCAGGGTTAGCAGAGTGTGCTAAAGCAGTGAGTAAAACAAACTTAGGGAGGAGGCTTCTGATATTGACATGCATGAAACCAAGGCTTTTTCGATCACAGAAGTCAACAAATGAGGGTGCCTGGGGACCTCCAGGGCCTGGGTTTACCTCCACAACACCCGTGGAGCAGAGAAGGAGTAGTATGAGGGTGCGGCTGAAGGCTATCAAAACTGGTTGCATAGAGCGTTGGGGACAGAGAATAAGAGGAGCAGGTTTCTGGGCATGGTAGAATATATTCAGGGCATAATGCGCAGACAGGGGTATGGTGGGGTGCGGGTACAGCGGAGGTAAGCCCAGGCACTGGGTGATGATAAGAGAGGTTGTATCTCTGGACATGCTGGTTGTAATGGGTGAGGTCACCGCATGTGTGGGAGGTGGGACAAAGGAGGTAACAGGGGTATGAAGAGTGGAACTAGGGGCTCCATTGTGAACTAAAACAATGATCACTAACCTGAACAACAGTATACAAGGCATATTGACATTTGAGAGAGACATACAGCGAGGCATACAGTAATCACAGGTGTTGAATTGGGAAAGCTAGCTAAAACAGTAGGTGAGACAGCAACAGCTAGTCAGCTAGCACAACAAACAGCAGGTAAAATGGCGTTGACTAGGCAACTGGGCCGACAGATAAAACAAACAAGCAGAATGGAGTACCGTGATTAATGGACAGTCCAGCGTGCATCAGCTATGTAGCCAAGAGATCAGTGTCCAGGGGGCAGCGGTGGATGGGCAGGGAAGCTGGACTGGCGAGTGTTATCCAGGTAAAAAAAAAACGAACAATGACTAAATAGCTTGTAGCTAGTTAGCTGGTTAGTGTCTGGAGGTTCTTGAGTGTGTTCTAAAAAATTAAAAATAATAGCGATTCCGTATCACAATGGGTGAGGCAGGTTGCCGGAAGGTACAAACAATTTAAAAATCTAAAACAGATAGAAAGTAAATATGGGTCCAGAGAGTGTTTGGGACGCGGCGATACAGACGGTTAGCAGGCCTGTGCTAACAAGCTAACAGTTCGTAGGCCCGAGCTAGACAGGGTAGCAGGGGTGTGCTACAGGTGCTCTGGCCGGGCTAGCTTCAAGCTAAGTGGGTGGAAACGCTAGCCAGGGATAATCATCCGGGGTTGCAGTTTAGCTAGATAGCTAGTTGTGAGGATCCAGCTGAAAAATTTTCCGTTTGCGGTGGGAATCCGACGATGAAAAATAAATAGGTCCGTTATGCTCTGGTTAGAGTCGCGTTGTTCGAACTGGCGAGAGCTTTCCGGGCTAAAGGTTAGCTGATGACCGGTTAGCTGAAGACCGCTAGCATAGCTGGTGGATTAGCTGGCTAGATTCAGTTGAGGGGTTTCGGTTCCGAAGTAAATATAAATACTTTAGGAAAAATAGCTACATTGGGTGAGGCGGGTTGCAGGAGAGTATTTGGAAGCTTAGATTTAGCTAAATGTATTTAAAGAGGTATGCGAAGAAAAATATGTAAAAAAACGAAAAAGATGCGATATATACAGGGGACAGGACGACGGGACGACTTTCTGCTACGCCATCTTGGAACGAAAAGTTTGTTTATAACAAACGGACCCTAGCCCCCCGACACAAACTACTGCAGCATAAATACTGGAGGCTGAGACAGGAGGGGTCAGGAGACACTGTGGAGAGCGAGTTGTCGGAAACACGGTCTGTTGCTCTAACAACAGACAGTTGGACGTCTAGAGCTACAGAGCTACTACCTACAGAGCTACTACCTTACTGTAACGGCTCATTCCATTACGGCAGAGTGGGAGATTAAAAGCCATGTCCTTCAAACACGCCCCCTTGAGAGGAGTCACACCAGTGTAAACCTGGGGGAAGAGCTAAGGGAAGTTGTTGCAATATGGAAGTTGGAGATGGATAATGTAACGGTTCCTGTGACCAGTGACAACACTAGAAATATTGTAAATGCAGTTGCACTAGCTGGACTGGGGCCACAGATAGGATGCTTTGTTCACGTTACCAATCTAGCATCTCAAAAAGAAATGTCAGTGAATCCAATCTCTCGCCTCCTAGCAAAGATCAGGAAGGTGGTATCCTTCTTTCATAAAAGCACAACTGCTGCACATGTTTCCAAGACAAAACAGGAGATGCTGGAGCTGCCAAACCACAAACTAATCCAAGATGTCCATACTAGATGGAATTCAAGCCATGAAATAGTTGAGAGATACCTTGAGCAGAAAGTTGTGGTGTATTCTACACTGACTGATCTAGCTGTGAGGAAGAATGTCAAAGATATTGTGAGTTTGTCTGAAAATGACATAAGACTAGCAGAGGAAGTAGCAGAGGAAGTTATCAAAGTGTGGAAACCTCTCAAAACAGTCACAACCCTGATCTGCACTGAGAGCATTTCATCAGTTTCCATGGTCCTGCCTATGAAAACAATGATCCTGAAATCAATGGTGGCATCGGATGAAGATGAACCCGTAGTAAGGGATGTCAAGACTGCTATCAGAGTTAACCTGGAGCCTAGATATGCTGACCCTGGTGTCCAAGACTTCTTACACAAGATCGCCGCTTTGCTTTGGACCCCTGGTTCAAGTCCCTGCTGCACCTGGATGCTGCTGCTCGTCTGAGAGTCGACACTGAACTCACAGCAGAGATTGTGACCAATATACAACAGGTATTGTTTTTATTTTGTTTGTGTGACATGTATTATTTTATTAATTTGTGATTTAACAATTAATAATAATAATAATTGTAATTGTCATAATAGTGTATGATACATATTTCTAACAATAAATCACATTTTTAAAGACACTTTAAAGACACTTCATTTTCATCTAATTTAATTGTGCAGGGTCAAGCCACAGACACCACAGGAGCTAACCCCTCTCCAGAGACGGCAGACGACAGACGTTCTCCTCCAGAAAAGAAGTCTGCCATGGCTGAGCTTTTTGGGGAGTTGTTCACGACCCAGGAGCAGGGAACCAAGTCAAAGGTCAAGGAGGAGGTGACCTCATACAGGGAAGGGGACTGTATTCCCCTGGATGCTGATCCACTTACATGGTGGAAGACCAACGAGTTAATATACCCTCATGACCTCTGTCCCCAGCGAGAGGGTATTCTCCACAGTGGCTCACATTGTCACAGCTACCTGGTTGTGCTTGGGAGCTCTGTCCCTAGTGAGAGGGTATTCTCCACAGCGGCTCACATTGTCACAGCTACCTGGTTGTGCTTGGGAGCTCTGTCTCTAGTGAGAGGGTATTCTCCACAGCGGCTCACATTGTTACAGTAAGCCAATCTGTGGTCACTGCAGATAATGTGGATAGTTCCTTAAATAAGCTGAAAATGTTCCAAAGCCAAGCGACTGTACTGCACCATTCCCAGGAAGTTGTGGGAAGGTAGTATGTAAATAACCACAGGACAACTATGCTCTCACCAAGCTCTAAGAAACATGGCTCTCAGAACGTTATGTTCTAGCTGGGAACTTATAAACTAATCTCTTCAGACTATACCACATTCTCAGGGTGGACTATCCACTCTTCATCCCTGGGTGCATTCTCTCCCTGCTCTCCAGAAGTATAACTGGGCCCGTAGATTTCTCATTCACATCTCCATCTCTCTATGTTAGTAAATCAGATACACAGAATTGCCTGATTGAACCTGCTCATTAATCATAGTTCTGACTGATCACACCTCCGTGGAGGTCAGGAAGTTTATCTGACCCCATGGGTTATGTCTCTTGGAAACCAGGTTAGGCCAATCTATACAGACTGATAGACTCATAGAACACGAGGCTCTAACGTAGATTTTACACAGTGTAAAAGTATAATAAAATACTTTCCCCAGTGTTTGATATTATCTCTCTTTCCAGCTGGCTAGAGAGAGGCACTCGTAATTACAGTCTACTCTCCAAGGCTCTCACTCCAAGAACCACAGTCTACTCTCCAAGAATATCACTCCAAGTACCACAGTCTACTCTCCAAGGCTCTCACTCCAAGAACCACAGTCTTTACTCCAAGGCTCTCACTCCAAGAACCACAGTCTACTCTCCAAGGCTCTCACTCCAAGAACCACAGTCTACACTCCAAGGCTCTCACTCCAAGAACCACAGTCTACTCTCCAAGGCTCTCACTCCAAGAACCACAGTCTACACTCCAAGGCTCTCACGCCAAGAACCACAGTCTATACTCCAAGGCTTTCACACCAAGAACCACAGTCTAGACTCCAATGCTCTCACTCCAAGAACCACAGTCTACTCTCCAAGGCTCTCACTCCAAGAACCACAGTCTACTCTCCAAGAATATCACTCCAAGTACCACAGTCTACTCTCCAAGGCTCTCACTCCAAGAACCACAGTCTTTACTCCAAGGCTCTCACTCCAAGAACCACAGTCTACTCTCCAAGGCTCTCACTCCAAGAACCACAGTCTACATTCCAAGGCTCTCACTCCAAGAACCACAGTCTACTCTCCAAGGCTCTCACTCCAAGAACCACAGTCTACATTCCAAGGCTCTCACTCCAAGAACCACAGTCTTTACTCCAAGGCTCTCACTCCAAGAACCACAGTCTACTCTCCAAGGTTCTCACTCCAAGAACCACAGTCTACACTCCAAGGCTCTTAACTGAAGAACCACAGTCTACTCTCCAAGGCTCTCACTCCAAGAACCACAGTCTACTCTCCAAGGCTCTCACTCCAAGAACCACAGTCTACACTCCAAGTCTCTTACCTGAAGAACCACAGTCTACTCTCCAAGGCTCTCACTCCAAGAACCACAGTCTACTCTCCAAGGCTCTCACTCCAAGAACCACAGTCTAGACTCCAATGCTCTCACTCCAAGAACCACAGTCTACTCTCCAAGGCTCTCACTCCAAGAACCACAGTCTACTCTCCAAGGCTCCCACTCCAAGAACCACAGTCTACATTCCAAGGCTCTCACTCCAATAACCACAGTCTACTCTCCAAGGCTCTCACTCCAAGAACCACAGTCTTTACTCCAAGGCTCTCACTCCAAGAACCACAGGCTTTACTCCAAGGCTCTCACGCCAAGAACCACAGTCTACACACCAAGGCTCTCAAGCCCAGAACCACAGTCTATACTCCAAGGCTCTCACGCCAAGAACCACAGTCTATACTCCAAGGCTCTCACGCCAAGAACCACAGTCTACTCTCCAAGGCTCTCACTCCAAGAACCACAGTCTACTCTCCAAGGCTCTCACGCCAAGAACCACAGTCTACTCTCCAAGAATATCACTCCAAGTACCACAGTCTACTCTCCAAGGCTCTCACTCCAAGAACCACAGTCTATACTCCAAGGCTCTCACGCCAAGAACCACAGTCTACTCTCCAAGGCTCTCACTCCAAGAACCACAGTCTATACTCCAAGGCTCTCACTCCAAGAACCACAGTCTACTCTCCAAGGCTCTCACGCCAAGAACCACAGTCTATACTCCAAGGCTCTCACTCCAAGAACCACAGTCTACTCTCCAAGGCTCTCACTCCAAGAACCACAGTCTATACTCCAAGGCTCTCACTCCAAGAACCACAGTCTACTCTCCAAGGCTCTCACTCCAAGAACCAAAGTCTATACTCCAAGGCTCTCACTCCAAGAACCACAGTCTACTCTCCAAGGCTCTCACGCCAAGAACCACAGTCTATACTCCAAGGCTCTCACTCCAAGAACCACAGTCTACTCTCCAAGGCTCTCACTCCAAGAACCACAGTCTACTCTCCAAGGCTCTCACTCCAAGAACCACAGTCTACTCTCCAAGGCTCTCACTCCAAGAACCACAGTCTACTCTCCAAGGCTCTCACGCCAAGAACCACAGTCTACTCTCCAAGGCTCTCACTCCAAGAACCACAGTCTACTCTCCAAGGCTCTTACCTGAAGAACTACAGTCTACTCTCCAAGGCTCTCACTCCAAGAACCACAGTCTACTCTCCAAGGCTCTCACTCCAAGAACCACAGTCTACTCTCCAAGGCTCTTACCTGAAGAACCACAGTCTACTCTCCAAGGCTCTCACTCCAAGAACCACAGTCTATACTCCAAGGCTTTCACTCCAAGAACCACAGTCTATGATGCAAGGCTCTCACCCCAAGAATCACAGTCTACACACAGTCTAAATCTACAGATCTCTGCCTAATAGTGTGTGCTCTGTTCCCAGCTGCCCCTGTCTATAGGCCTGTCTTTAGGCCTGTCTATAGGCCTTTCTATAGGCCTGTCTTCAGGCCTGTCTATAGGTCTGTCTATAGGCCTGTCTATAGGCCTGTCTATAGGCCTGTCTATAGCCCTGTCTGTAGGCCTGTCTGTAGGTCTGTCTATAGGACTGTCTGTAGCCCTGTCTGTAGGCCTGTCTGTAGGCCTGTCTATAGGCCTGTCTATAGCCCTGTCTATATGCCTGTCTATATGCCTGTCTATAGCCCAAATTGTACACTTCTGTTCTGTACTCCTACAGTACTCTGGGCTCTCCCAATAGCGGAGCAGCAAATTAAGTTAAAAAAATAAAAAATAAGCCCTTAAATGTTGCCATATGCAGGATTGCATGGGAACTTCCTGACACACACATGTTGTTCAGAACCTCTGGTGAGGTGTTGAGTCTGGGGAAAGAGGAGAGGGGCATGACAGGGGAGAGAGCAGAGAAGACAGGGGCATAACAGAGGAGAGGAGAGAAGACAGGGGCATAACAGAGGAGAGGAGAGAAGACAGGGGCATAACAGAGGAGAGGAGAGAAGACAGGGGCATAACAGAGGAGAGGAGAGAAGACAGGGGCATAACAGAGGAGAGGAGAGAAGACAGGGGCATAACAGAGGAGAGGAGAGACGACAGGGGCATAACAGAGGAGAGGAGAGAAGACAGGGGCATAACAGAGGAGAGGAGAGAAGACAGGGGCATAACAGAGGAGAGGAGAGAAGACAGGGGCATAACAGAGGAGAGGAGAGAAGACAGGGGCATAACAGAGGAGAGGAGAGAAGACAGGGGCATAACAGAGGAGAGGAGAGAAGACAGGGGCATAACAGAGGAGAGGAGGGTAGAAGAGTAGAAAAAAAGAGGAGAGGTGCTGAGACCACTGTAAAGTTGTGTGCTTTGCTCTGCCAGGGTGTTGACATGTGAATAAATGGCCAAGGCTCCCATGTCTTTGCTGAGAGGGCAGTGTGGTATTCTATTGTATTTTTCAGTTCAGTATTTCAACCAGTTTTTTTCCCAGGCATATTTCCCACAACAGTTACATTTTTGACTTTCATTTTATTTGACGTTCACATTGATCCTGCAGCTAAGTAAACATAACAAAGACTAGTAATAGCTCCTCACTGTGGGATCCAATAGTATATATTATATTGTCTCTTTCAATAAAGACTGAAGCATCGGTATCCAGCTTCTAACCCTGGTCTGGACATCATTGTAACTAGGCACCAGTACAGCGTCTCTGGTCTGGACATCATTGTAACTAGGCACCAGTACAGCCTCTCTGGTCTGGACATCATTGTAACTAGGCACCAGTACAGCCTCGCTGGTCTGGACATCATTGAAACTCGGCACCAGTACAGCCTCTCTGGTCTGGACATCATTGTAACTCGGCACCAGTACAGTCTCTCTGGTCTGGACATCATTGTAACTAGGCACCAGTACAGCCTCTCTGGTCTGGACCTCATTGTAATAAGGCACCAGTACAGCCTCTCTGGTCTGGACATCATTGTAACTAGGCACCAGTACAGCCTCTCTGGTCTGGACATCATTGAAACTCGGCACCAGTACAGCCTCTCTGGTCTGGACCTCATTGTAACAAGGCACCAGTACAGCCTCTCTGGTCTGGACATCATTGTAACTCGGCACCAGTACAGTCTCTCTGGTCTGGACATCATTGTAACTAGGCACCAGTACAGCCTCTCTGGTCTGGACCTCATTGTAACAAGGCACCAGTACAGCCTCTCTGGTCTGGACATCATTGAAACTCGGCACCAGTACAGCCTCTCTGGTCTGGACATCATTGTAACTAGGCACCAGTACAGCCTCTCTGGTCTGGACATCATTGTAACTAGGCACCGGTACAGCCTCTCTGGTCTGGACATCATTGTAACTAGGCACCAGTACAGCCTCTCTGGTCTGGACATCATTGTAACTAGGCACCAGTACAGCCTCTCTGGTCTGGACATCATTGTAACTAGGCACCAGTACAGCCTCTCTGGTCTGGACATCATTGTAACTAGGCACCAGTACAGCCTCTCTGGTCTGGACATCATTGTAACTAGGCACCAGTACAGCCTCTCTGGTCTGGACATCATTGTAACTAGGCACCAGTACAGCCTCTCTGGTCTGGACATCATTGTAACTAGGCACCAGTACAGCCTCTCTGGTCTGGACATCATTGTAACTAGGCACCAGTACAGCCTCTCTGGTCTGGACATCATTGAAACTCGGCACCAGTACAGCCTCTCTGGTCTGGACATCATTGTAACTAGGCACCAGTACAGCCTCTCTGGTCTGGACATCATTGTAACTAGGCACCAGTACAGCCTCTCTGGTCTGGACATCATTGTAACTAGGCACCAGTACAGCCTCTCTGGTCTGGACATCATTGTAACTAGGCACCAGTACAGCCTCTCTGGTCTGGACATCATTGTAACTAGGCACCAGTACAGCCTCTCTGGTCTGGACATCATTGTAACTAGACACCAGTACAGCCTCTCTGGTCTGGACATCATTGTAACTAGGCACCAGTACAGCCTCTCTGGTCTGGACATCATTGTAACTAGGCACCAGTACAGCCTCTCTGGTCTGGACATCATTGTAACTAGGCACCAGTACAGCCTCTCTGGTCTGGACATCATTGTAACTAGACACCAGTACAGCCTCTCTGGTCTGGACATCATTGTAACTAGGCACCAGTACAGCCTCTCTGGTCTGGACATCATTGTAACTAGGCACCAGTACAGCCTCTCTGGTCTGGACATCATTGTAACTAGGCACCAGTACAGCCTCTCTGGTCTGGACATCATTGTAACTAGGCACCAGTACAGCCTCTCTGGTCTGGACATCATTGTAACTAGGCACCAGTACAGCCTCTCTGCTTTTCCCACGTGTTCTTTTACTGCTTTTAATTGAGGTGAATACTGTTATAATTTTGGATTTGCATTGAACTGTTATCTTAAATTCTGTTTCTGTTCTGTACAACTGTTAGGGGAGTGTTTTGCCACCTCTGCATCTCTACAACCCCCTGTTCTGACATACACATCTCCAGGATGTGATCAATTAGCCTCTTATAGTCTAAGACCTGTCTAAGTCCGTTCTACTAAGCTATATGGAATTGTTTAAGAATGTCATACCAAGGATCGTTTAGCTATTTTATTTAGAATTTTAAGACCCCTGGAAGTATCCACCCGAAACAAAATGTTGACGACAATTTTGGAGGCCTTATTGCTATTAGGCCATACAAACACATCGAATAACAGATTCACTACATGGAAAAACATTCCCAAAATATCAAAAGGAGGTTTGTTCTGAAGTGTCTGTCCTATATCTGAGAGATATAAGAAAGATCAGGAAACACACATTTTGTTGGCACTAAACAGTCTCCATATATACATGAATTCAACTGATACCAGGGGACCTTCAGATAAGTCTTGTGAGGCCTGTGGGTGTCCTAGAGCAACTCAACTGACATGTTCATGTAGAGGGTCATAATAGTTTGTAGGCCAAACCATTCGGGTGCTACAGACGACAAACACCTCTCTAGCTCTGTCACCTTTCAGCCCAGATGTCTTCTGGTCTGACAAACACCTCTCTAGCTCTGTCACCTTTCAGCCCAGATGTCTTCTGGTCTGACAAACACCTCTCTAGCTCTGTCACCTTTCACCCCAGATGTCTTCTGGTCTGACAAACACCTCTCTAGCTCTGTCACCTTTCACCCCAGATGTCTTCTGGTCTGACAAACACCTCTCTAGCTCTGTCACCTTTCACCCCAGATGTCTTCTGGTCTGACAAACACCTCTCTAGCTCTGTCACCTTTCACCCCAGATGTCTTCTGGTCTGACAAACACCACTCTAGCTCTGTCACCATTCACCCCAGATGTCTTCTGGTCTGACAAACACCACTCTAGCTCTGTCACCATTCACCCCAGATGTCTTCTGGTCTGACAAACACCACTCTAGCTCTGTCACCTTTCACCCCAGATGTCTTCTGGTCTGACAAACACCACTCTAGCTCTGTCACCTTTCACCCCAGATGTCTTCTGGTCTGACAAACACCACTCTAGCTCTGTCACCTTTCACCCCAGATGTCTTCTGGTCTGACAAACACCACTCTAGCTCTGTCACCTTTCACCCCAGATGTCTTCTGGTCTGACAAACACCACTCTAGCTCTGTCACCTTTCACCCCAGATGTCTTCTGGTCTGACAAACACCTCTCTAGCTCTGTCACCTTTCACCCCAGATGTCTTCTGGTCTGACAAACACCTCTCTAGCTCTGTCACCTTTCACCCCAGATGTCTTCTGGTCTGACAAACACCTCTCTAGCTCTGTCACCTTTCACCCCAGATGTCTTCTGGTCTGACAAACACCTCTCTAGCTCTGTCACCTTTCACCCCAGATGTCTTCTGGTCTGACAAACACCTCTCTAGCTCTGTCACCTTTCACCCCAGATGTCTTCTGGTCTGACGAACACCTCTCTAGCTCTGTCACCTTTCACCCCAGATGTCTTCTGGTCTGACAAACACCACTCTAGCTCTGTCACCTTTCACCCCAGATGTCTTCTGGTCTGACAAACACCACTCTAGCTCTGTCACCTTTCACCCCAGATGTCTTCTGGTCTGACAAACACCACTCTAGCTCTGTCACCTTTCACCCCAGATGTCTTCTGGTCTGACAAACACCACTCTAGCTCTGTCACCTTTCACCCCAGATGTCTTCTGGTCTGACAAACACCACTCTAGCTCTGTCACCTTTCACCCCAGATGTCTTCTGGTCTGACAAACACCACTCTAGCTCTGTCACCTTTCACCCCAGATGTCTTCTGGTCTGACAAACACCACTCTAGCTCTGTCACCTTTCACCCCAGATGTCTTCTGGTCTGACAAACACCACTCTAGCTCTGTCACCTTTCACCCCAGATGTCTTCTGGTCTGACAAACACCACTCTAGCTCTGTCACCTTTCACCCCAGATGTCTTCTGGTCTGACAAACACCACTCTAGCTCTGTCACCTTTCACCCCAGATGTCTTCTGGTCTGACAAACACCACTCTAGCTCTGTCACCTTTCACCCCAGATGTCTTCTGGTCTGACAAACACCACTCTAGCTCTGTCACCTTTCACCCCAGATGTCTTCTGGTCTGACAAACACCACTCTAGCTCTGTCACCTTTCACCCCAGATGTCTTCTGGTCTGACAAACACCTCTCTAGCTCTGTCACCTTTCACCCCAGATGTCTTCTGGTCTGACAAACACCTCTCTAGCTCTGTCACCTTTCACCCCAGATGTCTTCTGGTCTGACAAACACCTCTCTAGCTCTGTCACCTTTCACCCCAGATGTCTTCTGGTCTGACAAACACCTCTCTAGCTCTGTCACCTTTCACCCCAGATGTCTTCTGGTCTGACAAACACCTCTCTAGCTCTGTCACCTTTCACCCCAGATGTCTTCTGGTCTGACAAACACCACTCTAGCTCTGTCACCTTTCACCCCAGATGTCTTCTGGTCTGACAAACACCACTCTAGCTCTGTCACCTTTCACCCCAGATGTCTTCTGGTCTGACAAACACCACTCTAGCTCTGTCACCTTTCACCCCAGATGTCTTCTGGTCTGACAAACACCTCTCTAGCTCTGTCACCTTTCACCCCAGATGTCTTCTGGTCTGACAAACACCTCTCTAGCTCTGTCACCTTTCACCCCAGATGTCTTCTGGTCTGACAAACACCTCTCTAGCTCTGTCACCTTTCACCCCAGATGTCTTCTGGTCTGACAAACACCTCTCTAGCTCTGTCACCTTTCACCCCAGATGTCTTCTGGTCTGACAAACACCACTCTAGCTCTGTCACCTTTCACCCCAGATGTCTTCTGGTCTGACAAACACCACTCTAGCTCTGTCACCTTTCACCCCAGATGTCTTCTGGTCTGACAAACACCACTCTAGCTCTGTCACCTTTCACCCCAGATGTCTTCTGGTCTGACAAACACCTCTCTAGCTCTGTCACCTTTCACCCCAGATGTCTTCTGGTCTGACAAACACCTCTCTAGCTCTGTCACCTTTCACCCCAGATGTCTTCTGGTCTGACAAACACCTCTCTAGCTCTGTCACCTTTCACCCCAGATGTCTTCTGGTCTGACAAACACCTCTCTAGCTCTGTCACCTTTCACCCCAGATGTCTTCTGGTCTGACAAACACCTCTCTAGCTCTGTCACCTTTCACCCCAGATGTCTTCTGGTCTGACGAACACCTCTCTAGCTCTGTCACCTTTCACCCCAGATGTCTTCTGGTCTGACAAACACCTCTCTAGCTCTGTCACCTTTCACCCCAGATGTCTTCTGGTCTGACAAACACCTCTCTAGCTCTGTCACCTTTCACCCCAGATGTCTTCTGGTCTGACAAACACCTCTCTAGCTCTGTCACCTTTCACCCCAGATGTCTTCTGGTCTGACAAACACCTCTCTAGCTCTGTCACCTTTCACCCCAGATGTCTTCTGGTCTGACAAACACCACTCTAGCTCTGTCACCTTTCACCCCAGATGTCTTCTGGTCTGACAAACACCACTCTAGCTCTGTCACCTTTCACCCCAGATGTCTTCTGGTCTGACAAACACCACTCTAGCTCTGTCACCTTTCACCCCAGATGTCTTCTGGTCTGACGAACACCACTCTAGCTCTGTCACCTTTCACCCCAGATGTCTTCTGGTCTGACAAACACCACTCTAGCTCTGTCACCTTTCACCCCAGATGTCTTCTGGTCTGACAAACACCTCTCTAGCTCTGTCACCTTTCACCCCAGATGTCTTCTGGTCTGACAAACACCTCTCTAGCTCTGTCACCTTTCACCCCAGATGTCTTCTGGTCTGACAAACACCTCTCTAGCTCTGTCACCTTTCACCCCAGATGTCTTCTGGTCTGACAAACACCTCTCTAGCTCTGTCACCTTTCACCCCAGATGTCTTCTGGTCTGACAAACACCTCTCTAGCTCTGTCACCTTTCACCCCAGATGTCTTCTGGTCTGACAAACACCTCTCTAGCTCTGTCACCTTTCACCCCAGATGTCTTCTGGTCTGACAAACACCACTCTAGCTCTGTCACCTTTCACCCCAGATGTCTTCTGGTCTGACAAACACCACTCTAGCTCTGTCACCTTTCACCCCAGATGTCTTCTGGTCTGACAAACACCACTCTAGCTCTGTCACCTTTCACCCCAGATGTCTTCTGGTCTGACAAACACCACTCTAGCTCTGTCACCTTTCACCCCAGATGTCTTCTGGTCTGACGAACACCACTCTAGCTCTGTCACCTTTCACCCCAGATGTCTTCTGGTCTGACAAACACCACTCTAGCTCTGTCACCTTTCACCCCAGATGTCTTCTGGTCTGACAAACACCACTCTAGCTCTGTCACCTTTCACCCCAGATGTCTTCTGGTCTGACAAACACCTCTCTAGCTCTGTCACCTTTCACCCCAGATGTCTTCTGGTCTGACAAACACCTCTCTAGCTCTGTCACCTTTCACCCCAGATGTCTTCTGGTCTGACAAACACCTCTCTAGCTCTGTCACCTTTCACCCCAGATGTCTTCTGGTCTGACAAACACCTCTCTAGCTCTGTCACCTTTCAGCCCAGATGTCTTCTGGTCTGACAACCACCGCTCTAGCTCTGTCACCTTTCATCCCAGATGTCTTCTGGCCTAACAACCACCGCTCTAGCTCTGTCACCTTTCACCCCAGATATCTTCTGGTCTGACAACCACTGTTCTAGCTCTGTCACCTTTCACCCCAGAAGCAGAAGTGTGACATAGTGGATGCGGTGGATTGAGACGCATCCAAGGCAAAAAGAACAGATATCTCAAGCTTAAACTGAAAGATGTTCATGGGGATTTGTATTATGCTCATTAGATTTCAGTGGGGGCGTGGACATTGACACTAATTAGCTTGACCTTATATAGTTGTTGATATGTCAATTGCCCCAGTGGAACACAATGGAACAGGGAACATTACTATGGTAGCTCATGCTTAATTTGCGATCTGATTATGCATGCTGTGTTTGGCTTTGCACTGTGTAACTGGTGTTTGTGTGTGTGTGTGTGTGTGTGTGTGTGTGTGTGTGTGTGTGTGTGTGTGTGTGTGTGTGTGTGTGTGTGTGTGTGTGTGTGTGTGTGTGTGTGTGTGTGTGTGTGTGTGTGTGTGTGTGTGTGTGTGTTCAGGACTATTGGTTCTCACTGGTGTTCAAGCGTCTGGTGGGCCCCAGGGTGTTGGCGGTGCGGGTAGCAGGCTTACAGAGGAAACCACAGCCAGGGAGGGTCATCCGAGACAAACTACGCATTTACGCCCATTGTACCAGCTTCCACAAGTAAGTGCTGCAGCCCTGTACCAGCTTCCACAAGTAAAAACCAGAGCCATATACTATACCAGCTTCCACAAGTAAAAACCACAGCCATATACTGTACCAGCTTCCACAAGTAAAAACCAGAGCCATATACTGTACCAGCTTCCACAAGTAAAAACCAGAGCCATATACTGTACCAGCTTCCACAAGTAAAAACCAGAGCCATATACTGTACCAGCTTCCACAAGTAAAAACCAGAGCCATATACTGTACCAGCTTCCACAAGTAAAAACCAGAGCCATATACTGTACCAGCTTCCACAAGTAAAAACCAGAGCCATATACTGTACCAGCTTCCACAAGTAAAAACCAGAGCCATATACTGTACCAGCTTCCACAAGTAAAAACCAGAGCCATATACTGTACCAGCTTCCACAAGTAAAAACCAGAGCCATATACTGTACCAGATTCCACAAGTAAAAACCAGAGCCATATACTGTACCAGCTTCCACAAGTAAAAACCAGAGCCATATACTGTACCAGCTTCCACAAGTAAAAACCAGAGCCATATACTGTACCAGATTCCACAAGTAAAAACCAGAGCCATATACTGTACCAGCTTCCACAAGTAAAAACCAGAGCCATATACTGTACCAGATTCCACAAGTAAAAACCAGAGCCATATACTGTACCAGCTTCCACAAGTAAAAACCAGAGCCATATACTGTACCAGCTTCCACAAGTAAAAACCAGAGCCATATACTGTACCAGATTCCACAAGTAAAGATTACAGCCATACACTGTACCAGATTCCACAAGTAAAGATTACAGCCATACACTGTACCAGATTCCACAAGTAAAGATTACAGCCATACACTGTATCAGATTCCACAAGTAAAAATTACAGCCATACACTGTACCAGATTCCACAAGTAAAGATTACAGCCATACACTGTACCAGATTCCACAAGTAAAGATTACAGCCATACACTGTATCAGATTCCACAAGTAAAGATTACAGCCATACACTGTACCAGATTCCACAAGTAAAGATTACAGCCATACACTGTACCAGATTCCACAAGTAAAGATTACAGCCATACACTGTACCAGATTCCACAAGTAAAGATTACAGCCATACACTGTACCAGATTCCACAAGTAAAGATTACAGCCATACACTCTACCAGATTCCACAAGTAAAGATTACAGTCATACACTGTACCAGATTCCACAAGTACAATTTTGTAAGTACAATTTTGTCCTAAGGACAAAGATTAGTTTGGTGGCTAAAAAGCACTCAAAGCTCAGACTTCTATGGCTTGTCCCATTTTCCTTACCTTGGTGTTACATTCTTAATAGATTCACAGACACCTGAGGCACGGTGTCTAGTCACTGTGTCTAGTCTCTCCTGCACTATAGCCCATTAATAAGCCACTCTAGCCATGATAAATCACATTAATTACCCAGCCTGCCACAATTCTGCCTGGTCAGCTCATAAATAACCCTCATCCAGACTACTCAGTCTTTCAGAGCGGCCAGGCCATAAAACATAACAGGTATCACTTATCAGGTGTGTGAGGGACTCTTCTCTTTGTCAAAGAGGCGGCAACAGTCCTTTATCTCAGCTCGGATTGGTTGGAGGGGGTTTTGGGGGAGTGTGAGGGGAGATGGAGGTACAATGGGTACGTCTGTCCCAGAATAGATAAAGAGCAGCACCATCCCCCTGTTCCCCCTGTTCAAGGTTATCATTTAACCCAGCCGTATGTGATGTGTAACAGGTCAGCAGCAGAGATTTCAGCACCAGGCTAGACTTACTGCCCTCTGTCCCATCCATACACACACGGCTCAGTTACATCTGTTCACCTGGCTCCGCACACCACATTATCTATATGTAATAACTATGTTCTATATTTTTTATTGAATATACAATAAACACCTATAAGCGTTTATCAGTCTTCCATCTTTGCTGGTGAACATTTTCTTTGATCTTTCTCCTCAGGTCCAGGCCATTGGATGTGTCCCTGTTCTATTCCATCTCAGTTGCAGGTGTGGTGTAGAGAGCAGTAGCGTAATGATACACTCTAGGGACTCGGGATCTACTGATACAGACACACCTCACATCTGATCTGTTACCCACGGTGTGGCCTGTTGACAGATCTGCAGAGATTTTAAATAGTTGTCATCCAATGCTTTCCATCTGGCACCTGGAAGGATAGGACGCCTTTTATGATGGGAGCCTTTAGCCCCTGGCACTTATATCTGGATCTCAACAGTCATCCTCCTTTAACCAGTTAGCAGTTTCAGTACGCTTTTGCTATCAAGGGTATTGTATTCTTCTCGCCACTTTGCCAGTTAGCAGGTTAAGTACTCTGTTGCTACCAAGGGTATTGTATTATTCTAGCCAGTTAGCCAGTTAGCCAGTTGGCCCATTATTGGTTTCAGTACTCTTTTGCTATCAAGGGTATTGTATTCTTTAGCCAGTTAGCCAGTTAGCCAGTTAGCCCATTATTGGTTTCAATACTCTTTTGCTATCAAGGGTATTGTATTCTTTAGCCAGTTAGCCAGTTAACGGTTTCAGTTCTATTTTGTGTATTGTATTCTTCTAGCCATTTAGCAGTTTCTAGCTTTCCAGACATTTAGTGGTTAGCATGGTCTGTTTCACTCTAAACCAATGCTTCAGCATCAAACAACGTAAAGGTTGTTTACTTTCCTGCTTCTAATGCCTCAGAACCTCATCTTTTTGAAATCCTGGACTGTCTTTATCCCTCTCTCCATCTCTTCATCTAATCTATCGGTATCTAACACTCCATCTCTTTCTGTCTGATACATCGCAGCCCTGAGCAATGTTTGGCATAAGGCTTCAATAGTTGAGCAGAAGAAATACTCCAGGGATGAATGATTACACTGTCTGTGTGTGTTAGTGCACCATAGGTTTCAGAGGACCACATTGTTAAGGGTCAGGGTTGGGCTCGGCATCAGACGTTCTGTTTACAGACGTGACCAACCCTGATTCTAATCTGTTCTCTTTCCATGTGTCTATGTTTGCATTTTTCAAGTCACTTGAATCGGCTCTCTGTGGGTCTGCTCAGCATTTCCTTGTTGTACGATGAGGTGTAGAAACGGAGAGTGAACAAAAACCTCAAGCCGTGAGAGCTGGAGAATGAGAGAGATGGAGAGATTGCTAATCAGAGAAGGATCGCTAATCGACCGATCTGATAAAGCCCAACCCTGACCCTTAACAATGTGGTCCTCTGAAACCTATGGTGCACTAACACACACACACACACACCCTGAAACATATGGGACCACTCCAGTTGTGTTGATCTAGCCTTCACATTATGCAGTGTATTACATGTTATCATGTTTTTCTTATCTTTGGCCAATATTCCCTAAATCCTCTCCCCAGCACTCTGAACACATGCAGTGTTGTCTGTGTAATTCTAGGAGGTCAGTCCCACACTTTCACACCCTCCAATTCATCCCTAATGTGATGTGAGTAGAGACTACAGGTCTTAGGTCTTGAGCATATCAAAACATATTAGATCCATTCAATCTTGGCATATACCACAGTATTATGAAATGTACTGTAAATATCTAGAAAAGGGGCTAAGAGGGCAATGGAAGAATAACACAAAATACAGTTTTATCTGGACCTATAAACTAAACATAAATAATAGGTTCAGGATTGTTATAAAGATAATATATTACAGTGAATTTATGGAATGCTTGGAACACATTTGATTTTGATTCACGAGTGTTTTGATCCTGTTATGAAATGGTCCGACAGAGCCTTTACTCTGTGTTTAACATGTCTGTTCTCCTGTTCAGTTACTGACGTTTCTATTGTACGTAGCAGAGGAAGACACTATAGAGCACCTTACAGATCTAGATAGACATAGTGAGACAAGGGGAGTGAGAAAGCAACAAAAGGTAGTCTCTGCAGTGGGGGGTTGATGCTTAGTGTTTTTGGATTGATTCATGCGATTAGAAGAACAACAAGAAGACCATTAGAACTAATATTTTTGTTTACCATTCATTTAGAATGCTTCTCTTCCTTCCAGTCATAACTACGTGAAAGGGTCCATAACGATCTATATCATCAACCTGCATCGGTCCAGGAAGAAAATCAAGCTGGCGGGAACCTTACGTAACAAGACTGTCCATCAGTACCTGCTGCAGCCCTACGGGACAGACGGACTACACGCCAGGTCAGTAGTGCATAGCAGGGGTGTGATACACACTCACACATACGCACTCTCTCTCTCTCTTTCTCTCTCTCTCTCTCACTCATTTCTCCTTACTCTCTCTCTCTTTCTCTCCTTCTCTCGCTCCCTTTCTCTCCTCCTCTCTCCTTCCATTTCTATTTATTTATCTCTATATCTCTCGCAGTCTCAGGGATCATGTGTAGCTACGGCCAATATTTAGGTGTTTCCCCCAAGAAATGTTTCTGTAGAAAAGAAGCTCATTTTTACTGCATTTCTATACAATACAAAACTATTTAAAATGCTATTTGGAGAACAGCAAAAACAAGCTAAAAAGACCCCAGCCATTATCACCTTGGCTGCTGTAGCTTCATTCACCTCCATCTACAAAGAACACACAGCCTGTTAGCTATACAATTGTAATGTTATGCCCCACCACCAGTTTGGGAACCACAGTACTGACCTCTGTCTCCTCTGCTTCCTCCTGCATGCATTGCAGCCTGCCCCAGCCTCACCACTGACTGTCTGTTTCAGTAGCCTACTCTGTGTAAAGTTATTATGAGTATTTTTTGATGACGCATTAAATGTTTTTATTTATTTATTTAACCTTTATGTAACCTTTATGTAACCTTTATTTAACCTTTATTTAACCTTTATTTAACCTTTATTTAACCTTTATTTAACTAGGCAAGTCAATCTTTTGTCTGGCATCTCACCAAAACACTACCAGCAGCATCTCCAGACTAATTGCCTATTGAGCCGACTGTGAGATGGGGTAGTTCGTTTCATATCTCAGGTGCTCAGCCTGTGCCGTGAGAGTGCGGATTAGCTGTTCGAGAGTGTGTTGAATGTTCTGTGCCTCGGCCTGACAGAACAGCTATGTCCGGTAAGACGAGGGGTGGTGGTGTGTGTCTATTTGTCAATAACAACTGGTGAGCAATGTCTTATATTAAGGAAGTCTCTAGGTAATGCACGACCCGGGCTGGCAAAATTCTGGATCATTGTTACTCTAACTTCCGCGATGCATACAAAGCCCTCCTTCGCCCTCATTTCGGCAAATCTGACCACGACTCCATTTTGTTGCTTCCAGCCTATAAACAGAAACTAAAACAGGAAACGCCTGTGCTCAGGTCTGTTCAACGCTGGTCCGACCAATCTGATTCCACGCTTTAAGATTGCTTCGATCACGTGGACTGGGATATGTTCCAGATAGCGTCGAACAACAACAATGATGAATACCCTGATTCGGTGAGCGAGTTCATTAGCAAGTGCATCAGTGATGTTGTACCCACAGCGTCTATTAAAACCTTCCTCAACCAGAAACCGTGGATTGATGGCAGCATCAAAACTGAAAGCCGAACCACTGCTTTTAATTAGGGCAAGGCGACCGGAAACATGACAGAATACAAACAGTGTAGCTATTCCCTCCGAAAGGCAATCAAACAAGCTAAGCGTCAGTATAGAGACAAAGTAGAGTCGCAATTCAATGGCTCAGACACAAGAGGTATGTGGCAGGGTCTACAGTCAATCACACACTACAAAAAGAGAACCAGTCCCGTCGCAGACCCCGATGTCTTGCTCCCAGACAAACTAAACAACTTCTTTGCTCTCTTTGAGGACAATACAGTGCCACCGATACGGCCTGCCACCAAAACCTGCGGGCTCTCCTTCACCGCAGCCAACATGAGTAAAACATTTAACCCTCGCAAGGCTGCCGGACCAGACGGCATCCATAGCAGTGTCCTCAGAGCATGCACAGACCAGCTGGCTAGTGTGTTTATGGACATATTCAATCAATCCCTATCCCAGTCTGCTGTTCCCTCATGCTTCAAGAGTTCCTGTTCCCAAGTAAGCTAAGGTAACTGAGCTAAACGACTATCGTAGCACTCACTTCCGTCATCATGAAGGGAAGTCTGATGGGACGCCCCCAGGTGGTGAGGGTAGGAAACAACATCTCCACCCTGATGATCCTCAACACTGGGGCCCCACAAGGGTGCGTTCTGAGCCCTCTCCTGTACTCCCTGTTCACCCATGACTGCGTGGCCACACACGCCTCCAACTCAATCACGAAGTTAGCAGACAACACAACAGTGGAATGGATTGATTACCAAAAGCGACGAGATGGCCTAGAGGGAGGAGGTGAGGGCCCTCGGAGTGTGGTGTCAGGAAAATAACCTCACACTCAACGTCAACAAAACAAAGGAGATGATCGTGGACTTCAGGAAACAGCAGAGGGAGCACCCCCTATCCACATCGATGGGACAGTAGTGGAGAAGGTGGAAAGTTTTAAGTTCCTTGGCGTACACATCACGGACAAACTGAAATGGTCCACCCACACAGATAGCATGGTGAAGAAGGCGCAACAGCGCCTCTTCAACCTCAGGAGACTGATGAAATTTGTGTTGTCACCAAAAACACTCACAAACTTATGCAGATGCACAATCGAGAGCATCCTGTCGGGCTGTATCACCGCCTAGTACGGCTGCTCCGTACAGAGGGTAGTGAGGTCTGCACAACGCATCACCGGGGGCAAACTACCTGCACTCCAGGACACCTACACCACCTGTTGTCACAGGAAGGCCAAAAAGATCATCAAGGACAGCAACCACCCGAGTCCCTGCCTGTTCACCCCGCTTCCATCCAGAAGGCGAGGTCAGTACAGGTGCATCAAAGCTGGGACCGAGAGACTGAAAAACAGCTTCTATCTCAAGGCCATCAGACTGTTAAACAGCCATCCCTAACATTGAGTGGCTGCCGCCAACATACTGACTCGAATCTCTCGCCGCTTGAATAACTAAGGATTGGATGTAATAAATGTATCATCAGTCACTTTAAACAATGCCACTTTATATAATGTTTACATACCCTACATTACTCATCTCATATATATACAGTGCCTTGCGAAAGTATTCGGCCCCCTTGAACTTTGCGACCTTTTGCCACATTTCAGGCTTCAAACATAAAGATATAAAACTGTATTTGTTTGTGAAGAATCAACAACAAGTGGGACACAATCATGAAGTGGAACGACATTTATTGGATATTTCAAACTTTTTTAACAAATCAAAAACTGAAAAATTGGGCGTGCAAAATTATTCAGCCCCCTTAAGTTAATACTTTGTAGCGCCACCTTTTGCTGCGATTACAGCTGTAAGTCGCTTGGGGTATGTCTCTATCAGTTTTGCACATCGAGAGAGTGAATTTTTTTCCCATTCCTCCTTGCATTGCTGTAGGGAATCCCAGGCGGGCGCCTGCACTCTCTCTGGGTCGGCTGCCCACCTGTCGATTTCTTCCCACGACATATACTCCATGCTTCTGCTGTCCACAACGTCCTCCTTAGGCTCCTGCCAGTTTACACACTGCTCGGTCTATGAGTGGTGGGTGTTTCTGTAACAACGTTCGTTCGTCTGTTGAATGAAGAGAGTCAGACCGAAATGCAGCGTGTAGGTTACTCATGACTTTAATGAAATATATCGTGGTACATGAAATAAATGAATACAAAAACAACAAACGAAACGTGAAACCTATTACAGCCTATCTGGTGAACACTACACAGAGACAGGAACAAACACCCACAAAATACAACGCGAACTCAGGCTACCTAAATACGGTTCCCAATCCGAGACAACGAGAATCACCTCACTCCAATTGAGAATCGCTTCAGGCAGCCAAGCCTAACTAGACACACCCCTAATCATACACAATCCCAATTAATACAAACCCCAATACGAAACACAACATATAAACCCATGTCACACCCTGGCCTACCCAAACATATAACAAAAACACAAAATACAATGACCAAGGCGTGACAAGGCCCCATACTGTATATATTTTTATTTGTACAGTAGGCCCCATACTGTATATATTTTTCTTTGTACAATAGGCCCCATACTGTATATATTTTTCTTTGTACAGTAGGCCCCATACTGTATATATTTTTCTTTGTACAGTAGGCCCCATACTGTATATATTTTTCTTTGTACAGTAGGCCCCATACTGTATATATTTTTCTTTGTACAGTAGGCCCCATACTGTATTTATTTTTCTTTGTACAATAGGCCCCATACTGTATATATTTGTCTTTGTACAATAGGCCCCATACTGTATATATTTTTCTTTGTATAATAGGCCCCATACTGTATATATTTTTCTTTGTATAATAGGCCCCATACTGTATATATTTTTACTTTGTATAATAGGCCCCATACTGTATATATTTTTACTTGTATAATAGGCCCCATACTGTATATATTTTTACTTGTATAATAGGCCCCATACTGTATATATTTTTATTTGTATAATAGGCCCCATACTGTATATATTTTTATTTGTATAATAGGCCCCATACTGTATATATATTTTTATTTGTATAATAGGCCCCATACTGTATATATTTTTCTTTGTATAATAGGCCCCATACTGTATATATTTTTATTTGTATAATAGGCCCCATACTGTATATATTTTATTTGTATAATAGGCCCCATACTGTATATATTTTTCTTTGTATAATAGGCCCCATACTGTATATATTTTTCTTTGTATAATAGGCCCCATACTGTATATATTTTTCTTTGTATAATATGCCCCATACTGTATATATTTTTATTTGTATAATAGGCCCCATACTGTATATATTTTTCTTTGTATAATAGGCCCCATACTGTATATATTTTTATTTGTATAATAGGCCCCATACTGTATATATTTTTATTTGTATAATAGGCCCCATACTGTATATATTTTTCTTTGTATAATAGGCCCCATACTGTATATATTTTTCTTTGTATAATAGGCCCCATACTGTATATATTTTTATTTGTATAATAGGCCCCATACTGTATATATTTTTCTTTGTATAATATGCCCCATACTGTATATATTTTTACTTGTATAATAGGCCCCATACTGTATATATTTTTACTTGTATAATAGGCCCCATACTGTATATATTTTTCTTTGTATAATATGCCCCATACTGTATATATTTTTACTTGTATAATAGGCCCCATACTGTATATATTTTTCTTTGTATAATAGGCCCCATACTGTATATATTTTTCTTTGTATAATAGGCCCCATACTGTATATATTTTTCTTTGTATAATATGCCCCATACTGTATATATTTTTACTTGTATAATAGGCCCCATACTGTATATATTTTTATTTGTATAATAGGCCCCATACTGTATATATTTTTCTTTGTACAATAGGCCCCATACTGTATATATTTTTCTTTGTACAATAGGCCCCATACTGTATATATTTTTCTTTGTACAATAGGCCCCATACTGTATATATTTTTCTTTGTATAATATGCCCCATACTGTATATATTTTTACTTGTATAATAGGCCCCATACTGTATATATTTTTATTTGTATAATAGGCCCCATACTGTATATATTTTTCTTTGTACAATAGGCCCCATACTGTATATATTTTTCTTTGTGCAATAGGCCCTATACGGTATATATTTTTATTATAAACTTTTTATTTTTTTATTTTTTATCAAATTAGAAAACATTATCGAGGACCAGACCTCGGCGTCTTAATATGTAGTTGCACACACATGCACGCACGCATACACACTGTGACCCACTGACCTGGCAATTCCAACATACAGGAGAGAGCCAGAGAGACCTAGGTTACCATAACACAGCTGTCCCTCTAGCTAACCTCTCTGATGGGAAACAGGGTGGGGGGGTTGTCCTTTAATAGGGAAGATTGGAAGATAGGATTTGGGATCTCTGTCAGGGAAACGTGCATCTCTACTGAAGCATTTTTGGTTCCACTGTAAATAAACCACATCTTTAAAGACTCAAGCCTTCATAAACCCTTTATAAGGTCTTCATACTATAGATACTTAGTGCTGGAATGAAGCAAAAACCTGCATAACCCTGCAGCCCTCCAGGACCATAGTTGTCGAGATACTACACAGCAAGGTTGCCCATATAATTATTATTATAAACATTTTAGAATTGTCATTGTTGGACATAAAATACTATAAAAACATAGTCAGCTACAAGGGATTTTCATTTTGGAAAACTGTTCCCAAGTATTCCCACGCATAATAGATTGTATACAAATGTAAGCAAGATTTGAAATGAATGTGTTTTAGTCAAATATTATATCTGTTTGGGTTACTTGCAGTCAATTTGCAGTCTACAAATGATTTGTAATTATGTCTCTGCCCCCCGACCCTCCGCTCAAGAAACAAATCATCCCGCTGCTGAATCTAGTTGATGATCCCTGCTCTACAGTATAGTGGATGGTAAGAAGACTTGAGGGTATTTTTAGCCAGGTTATAAAGATTAATATTTGATTATTTCCAAGAAAAATATTAAAAGGTCTCAAAAGGTAGAATTGTTCTCCAAATGGTGTGATTTTTGACAGGCTATAGTATTTCTACAGAGGGAATATGCTATGATGTTTACCATTGGATGTATTTATAGTAGGAGCAAATGTTCATGAGAGGGAAGCAGTCAGTCATGACGTACACACACACACAGCAAAGAGATATCAAACATCAAACATCCAAATCTCCATGGTTGAGAATTGGCAATAGAATCCGATTAGCACAATAAGTTTGTCCTTGTTTATTGAAATTGAAAAGTGAACTGTGTGGGCCGTGATAAGAAACATATGCTGGTACCAAAGGCCTTCCTAGAGGGGATGGTTCTGGTCTTGATCTGGTTCTGGTCTGATCTGGTCTGCACACCCAGAGCAATCTGGGAAGATTAGCTGTTCTACCAGTACCAGTAGCCCTGCACAGCCCTACACTCCATCCACCCCGTTCCTCTGTCTTCTACCTCACTGTTACCATTCCATACCAGTAGCCCTGCACAGCCCTACACTCCATCCACCCCCTTCTTCTGTCTTCTACCTCACTGTTACCATTCCATACCAGTAGCCCTGCACAGCCCTACACTCCATCCACCCCGTTCCTCTGTCTTCTACCTTACTGTTACCATTCCATAACAGTAGCCCTGCACAGCCCTACACTCCATCCACCCCCTTCTGCTGTCTTCTACCTCACTGTTACCATTCCATACCAGTAGCCCTGCATAGCCCTACACTCCATCCACCCCATTCTTCTGTCTTCTACCTCACTGTTACCATTCCATACCAGTAGCCCTGCACAGCCCTACACTCCATCCACCCGGTTCCTCTGTCTTCTACCTCACTGTTACCATTCCATACCAGTAGCCCTGCACAGCCCTACACTTCATCCACCCCGTTCTGCTGTCTTCTACCTCACTGTTACCATTCCATACCAGTAGCCCTGCACGGCCCTACACTCCATCCACCCCGTTCCTCTGTCTTCTACCTCACTGTTACCATTCCATACCAGTAGCCCTGCACAGCCCTACACTCCATCCACCCCGTTCCTCTGTCTTCTACCTCACTGTTACCATTCCATACCAGTAGCCCTGCTGCCCTCCCTCCATTCACCCATTTTATCTTGCTCCTTTCTCTCTCTCCGTTCCTGACATCTCTACACATCCATCCTTCTTTTATTCTCTCCTCTCCTTGTCTCCCCCTGTTTTCCAGGCAGTAAAACCCCCAGTCCTTTTCACTAACTCTGCTGCAATCGTTTCCCCACATTGCTCTCTCCTTCCCCTCCTCTCTGCCTGTCTGTCTGGCAGTAATCCATCCCTCTCTTGACCTCTCCGGCCTAAACTCAGCCTGTTATTCAGACACAAGGCTGATCCTGCAATAACGGCCTAATGAGTGTGTGTGTGTGCACGTTCACATGGGTGTACGGACCTGTGTGTGTGCATGTGTTTCTGTGTGCGCTGTAATAACAGGTTAATGATGAGGATGTGTTAGTGGTGTTACAAGGGATTACAGTGGTTGTTAATATAACCGTAAGCAACGGAGGGGAACGCCGGCTCTGTTCTAGACTCCAACTGGTGGTCTTACTGCTTTCACTCAGCATAGGTAGAGCACTGGGGACTTTTATTATTGTTTGAGCAACTCCAGATGTCTATAAATGTGACTACAATGCAACAGCCAGCCCTGTACATGTATACGCAGGTCGGGCCACAGGAAATGGGTGTAGGTCTTAGTTTGTTTAACGGCTTTGCATTCTCAAATTTAACATGTTGGTCATTTAGCAGACACTCGCAGTCTCAATAAATCTGGTAAATCAGCAAATGAGGTGCTCTCTAATTCTTCTTTCCACTTTGGAGCCTATGGTCTCAATCAGGTCATTATCATAGTATAATTCCATCCTCCTTTCTTATTTTGTATTACTTTATTTAGACAGTATGAAGCAGGAAAAGTGGCCACGGGGTTGAAACCCCTGACGTATCGGGGTCTGGTGTGTGCTCATTGCCAGGAATGATACCACTCAACTATATATGTGTAAGAACAATTAAATGTTAGGTAAGGTTATACTAACTCCCGGGGCTAATCAAGAAGTGTAATGGAATATCATACTGTTCCTGGTAGGACTGTATCTACAGGGTTTAATGCATCCTGGTAAATATAGCTGTTTCGCAAAACAACTCACATTTTGTATGGAATATGGAAGAATTGTTGTCAAGTTATATTGCAGTCAATTCACAGGGGAGCCCAAACTGGACTTGAATAAGGGTCTCTGTGATTGTTACTATAGTCCAGGGTTCTTCAACCTTTATTGCCCAGGGACCCCCTCCCAGGCAAACCGGCGACCTCCATCCTCCTTCATGTTATGTCTTGTCTTATTATCATGTGAATGGTAATGGCAAGGAGAAGTAATCAACATTTTTAAATTGACAGATTTGGTAGATAGTTTTTCATTATTTTGTCCTTCCCACATTATAATTGGAAGAAGAAGTGTGAACTCTAATGTAGCCTATTAGCTAGAAAAGGTAACTCCAAACACATTTTTGCTTAGCACCGAGCAGTTAAACAAAGGTTAACCATGTGTATGCAAGAATTTATGTCCATGTCAAGAAAGCTTACCAGCAGCCTGTAGCACATGCCGCACTGATAGCCTATTCGAGGATGGTTACACTTGGTCTGCGGTTGTGAGGCCGGTTGGACTTACTGCCAAATTCTTTATAATGAAGTTGGAGGCGGCTTATGGTAGATAAATGAACATTAAATTCTCTGGCAACAGCTCTGGTGAACATTCCTGCAGTCAGTTGCCAATTGCACACCCCCTCCAAACGTAAGACATCTGTGGCATTGTGTTGTGTGACAAAACTGCACATTTTAGAGTGGCCTTTTATTGTCCCAAGCACAAGGTGCACCTGTGTAATGATCATACAGTTTAATCACCTTTATGATATGCCACACCTGTCAGGTGTATGGATTATATTGGCAAAAGAGAAGTGTTCACTAACAGGGATGTAAACCAATTTGTGCACGACATTTGAGAGAAATAAGCTTTTTGCGCGTATGGAACATTTCTGGGATCTTTTATTTCAGCTCATTAAAACATGGGACCAACACTTTACATGTTGTGCTTATTTTTTATTCTGTATACATCTCTGCGGACCCTCTGCAACCATCCGTTGAATACCATGCTGTAATCTAACAGTGTTGGAGTGAAAGTTAGGTGAAACTTGTTGACTTGAAGGGTCACACACACAGAGAGAGAGAGAGAGATATACATCTGTAGCCAGGAGCTGCTGAAGGAACAGCATATGGAAGTGTAATTTAATTTACATTATATAAAAAGCATATTTAGACTTTTCCCCTATTTTCTTTCTTTCTGTCTCCTTCTACTCCCCCTTCCTGTCTCTCTCTTGCTCTCTGTTTTTCTCTCTTCATCTCTGTTTCTCTCTCATTCCACTTCCCTGCTCCCCAGTGCTTTGAACTGGCTAACATAAATCCTGTGAGAGGCGTTAGTGAAGATCAACATTGGGGTTCTGAAGCCTGCTGTTTTACACACTAGCACCCCAAGCCGAGACAGAGAGAGAGACCCTACAGCTCCTTGTATTTTCAAAAGAAAGCCAAGTTGGAGGTGTGGGTTGATATTTAGGTGTTGCCTGAACCATATATACAGTACAAGTCAAAAGTTTGGACACACCTACACATTCAATAATTTTTCTTTATGTTTACTATATTCTACTTTGTAGAATAATAGTGAAGACATCAAAACTATTAAATAACACGTATGGAAACATGTAGTAAACAAAAAAGTGTTAAACAAATCATTCAACCAGCTTCGTGAGGAATGATTTTCCCACAGTCTTGAAGGAGTTCACACATACAGTTGAAGTCGGAAGTTTACATACACCTTAGCCAAATACATTTAAACTCAGTATTTCACAATTCCTGACATTTAATCCTAGTAAAAATTCCCTGTTTTAGGTCAGTTAGGATCAGCACTTTATTTTAAGAATATGAAATGTCAGAATACTAGTAGAGAGAATGATTTATTTCAGCTTTTATTTATTTAATCATATTCCTAGTGGGTCAGAAGTTTACATACACTCAATTAATATTTGGTAGCATTGCCCTTAAATTGTTTAACTTGGGTCAAACAAATCAAATCAAATGTATTTATATAGCCCTTCGTACATCAACTGATATCTCAAAGTGCTGTACAGAAACCCAGCCTAAAACCCCAAACACCAAGCAATGCAGGTATAGAAGCATTGTGGCTAGGAAAAACTCCCTAGAAAGGCCAAAACCTAGGAAGAAACCTAGAGAGGAACCAGGCTAAGAGGGGTGGCCAGTCCTCTTCTGGCTGTGCCGGGTGGAGATTATTTATTTATGTTTCCATTATTTTACCAGGTAAGTTGACTGAGAACAAGTTCTCATTTGCAGCAACGACCTGGGGAATAGTTACAGGGGAGAGGAGGGGGGTGAATGAGCCAATTGTAAACTGGGGATTATTAGGTGACCGTGATGGTTTGAGGGCCAGATTGTGAATTTCGCCAGGACACCGGGGTTAACACCCCTACTCTTACAATAAGTGCCATGGGATCTTTAAAGACCTCAGAGAGTCAGGACACCCGTTTAACGTCCCATCCGAAAGACGGCACCCTACACAGGGCAGTGTCATTTGGATATTTTTTTAGACCAGAGGAAAGAGTGCCTCCTACTGGCCCTCCAACACCACTTCCAGCAGCATCTGGTCTCCCATCCAGGAACTGACCAGGACCCATCCAGGAACTGACCAGGACCCATCCAGGAACTGACCAGGACCCATCCAGGAACTGACCAGAAGCAAGCCAGCAGTAGTATGCAGGGTGGTATGCTGCTGGCATTATAACAGAACATGGCCAAGATGTTCAAATGTTCATAAATGACCAGCATGGTCTAATAATGATAATCACAGGCAGAACAGTTGAAACTGGAGCAGCAGCACGGCCAGGGGACAGCAAGGAGTCATCATGCCAGGTAGTCCTGAGGCATGGTCCTAGGGCTCAGGTCCTCCGAGAGAGAGAAAGAAAGAGAGAAGGAGAGAATTAGAGAGAGCATACTTAAATTCACACAGGACACCAGATAAGACAGGAGCGGTACTCCAGATATAACAAACTGACCCTAGCCCCCCGACACATAAACTACTGCAGCATAAATACTGGAGGCTGAGACAGGAGGGGTTAGGAGACACTGTGACCCCATCCGATGATACCCCCGGACAGGGCCAAACAGGAAGGATATAACCCCACCCACTTTGCCAAAGCACAGCACCCACACCACTATAGGGATATCTTCAACCTTCAATCTTCAGCCAACTTACCATCCTGAGACAAGGCAGAGTTTAGCCCACAAAGATCTCCGCCACAGCACAACCCAAGGGGGGGGCGCCAACCCAGACAGGAAGATCACATCAGTGACTCAACCCACTCAAGTGACGCACCCCTCCTAGGGACGGCATGAAAGAGCACCAGTAAGCCAGTGACTCGGCCCCTGTAGTAGGGTTAGATGCAGAGAATCCCAGTGGAAAGAGGGGAACCGACCAGGCAGAGACAGCAAGCGCGCTTCGCGTAGCCTTCCACAAGCGTCCCACAATAAGTTGGGTGAATTTTGGCCCGTTCCTCCTGACAGAGCTGGTGTAACTGAGTCAGGTTTGTAGGCCTCCGTGCTCACACACGCTTTTTCAGTTCTGCCAACAAATTGTCTATGGGATTCAGGTCAGGGCTTTGTAATGGCCTCTCCAATACCTTGACTTTGTTGTCCATATGCCATTGTGCCACAACTTTGGAAGTATGCTTGGAGTCATTGTCCATTTGGAAGACACATTTGCAACCAAGCTTTAACTTCCTGACTGATGTCTGGAGATGTTGCTTCAATATTTCCACATACGTTTCTGTCCTCATGATGCCATCTATTTTGAGAAGTGCAACAGGCCCTCCTGCAGCAAAGCACCCCCACAACATGATGCTGCCATCGCCGTGCTTCACGGTTGGGAAGGTGCTCTTCGGCTTGCAAGCCTCCTCCTTTTTCCTCCAAGCACAACGATGGTCATTATGGCCAAACAGTTATATTATTGTTTCATCAGACCAGAGGACATTTCTCCAAAAAGTATGATCTTTGTCCCCATGTGCAGTTGCAAACCATAGTCTAGCTTTTTTATGGAGGTTTTGGAGCAGTGGCTTCTTCCTTGCTGAGCGGCCTTTCAGGTTATGTCGATATCGGACTCGTTTTACTGTGGATATACGTTGATACTTTTGAACCTGTTTCCTCCAGCATCTTCACAATTTCCATTGCTGTTGTTCTGTGATTGATTTGTATGTAAACTTCTGACCTACTGGAATTGTGATACAGTGAATTATAAGTGAAATAATAATATTGTTGGAAAAAGTACTTGTGTCATGCACAAAGTAGATGTCCTAACCGACTTGCCAAAACTATAGTTTGTTCACAAGAAAATTGTGAGTGGTTGAAAAACGAGTTATACTGACTCCAACCTAAGTGTATGTAAACTTCCTACTTCAACTGTATGCTGAGCACTTGTTTGCTGCTTTTTCTTCACTCAGCGGCACCACTCATCCCAAACCATTATTATTATTATTATATTAAACCATCTCAATTAGGTTGAGGTTTAGGGGATTGGGGAGGCCAGGTCTTCTGATGCAGCACTCCATCACTCTCCTTCTGGGTCAAATAACCCGTACACAGCTTGGAGGTGTGTTTTGGGTCATTGTCCTTGTTGAAAGACAAATGATCGTCCCGCTAAACGCAAACCAGATGGAATGGCATATCTCTGCAGAATGATGTTGTAGCCATGCTGGTTAAGTGTGCCTTGAATTCTAAATAAATCACACACAGTGTCACCAGCAAAGCACCTCCACACCAGCACACCTCCTCCTCCATGCTTCACGGTGTTAACCACACGTACGGAGATCATCCGAGCCAGTTTCATCATAGCGCTTGATAGTTTTTACAACTGCACTTGAAGAAACTTCCACAGGACTTGAGATTTTCAGGATTGACTGACCTTCGTGTCTTAAAGTAATGATGGACTGTCATTTCTCTTTGCTTATTTGAGCTGTTCTTGCCAAAATATGAACTTGAACTATTACCGAACAGGGCTATCTTCTGTATACCACCCCTACCTTGTCACAACAGATGCAGATGACTTCGTCAACCATTTTGAAAAGAAGGTCGATGACATCCGATCCTCGTTGCTAAGTCAAACGACACCGCTGGTTCTGCTCACACTGCCCTACCCTATGCTCTGACCTCTTTCTCCCCTCTCTCTCCAGATGAAATCTCGCGTCTTGTGACGGCCGGCCGCCCAACAACCTGCCCGCTTGACCCTATCCCCTCCTCTCTTCTCCAGACCATTTCCGGAGACCTTCTCCCCTTACCTCACCTCGCTCATCAACTCATCCCTGACCGCTGGCTACGTCCCTCCCGTCTTCAAGAGAGCGAGAGTTGCACCCCTTCTGAAAAAACCTACACTCGATCCCTCCGATGTCAACAACTACAGACCAGTATCCCTTCTCTCTTTTCTCTCCAAAACTCTTGAGCGTGCCGTCCTTGGCCAGCTCTACCGCTATCTCTCTCAGAATGACCTTCTTGATCCAAATCAGTCAGGTTTCAAGACTAGTCATTCAACTGAGACTGCTCTTCTCTGTATCACGGAGGCGCTCCGCACTGCTAAAGCTAACTCTCTCTCCTCTGCTCTCATCCTTCTAGACCTATCGGCTGCCTTCGATACTGTGAACCATCAGATCCTCCTCTCCACCCTCTCCGAGTTGGGCATCTCCGGCGCGGCCCACGCTGATTGCGTCCTACCTGACAGGTCGCTCCTACCAGGTGGCGTGGCGAGAATCTGTCTCCTCACCACGCGCTCTCACCACTGGTGTCCCCAGGGCTCTGTTCTAGGCCCTCTCTTATTCTCGCTATACACCAAGTCACTTGGCTCTGTCATAACCTCACATGGTCTCTCCTATCATTGCTATGCAGACGACACACAATTAATCTTCTCCTTTCCCCTTCTGATGACCAGGTGGCGAATCGCATCTCTGCATGTCTGGCAGACATATCAGTGTGGATGACGGATCACCACCTCAAGCTGAACCTCAGCAAGACGGAGCTCCTCTTCCTCCCGGGAAGGACTGCCCGTTCCATGATCTCGCCATCACGGTTGACAACTCCATTGTGTCCTCCTCCCAGAGCGCTAAGAACCTTGGCGTGATCCTGGACAACACCCTGACGTTCTCAACTAACATCAAGGCGGTGTCCCGTTCCTGTAGGTTCATGCTCTACAACATCCGCAGAGTACGACCCTGCCTCACACAGGAAGCGGCGCAGGTCCTAATCCAGGCACTTGTCATCTCCCGTCTTGATTACTGCAACTCGCTGTTGGCTGGGCTCCTGCCTGTGCCATTAAACCCCTACAACTCATCCAGAACGCCGCAGCCCGTCTGGTGTTCAACCTTCCCAAGTTCTCTCACGTCACCCCGCTCCTCCGCTCTCTCCACTGGCTTCCAGTTGAAGCTCGCATCCGCTACAAGACCATGGTGCTCGCCTACGGAGCTGTGAGGGGAACGGCACCTCAGTACCTCCAGGCTCTGATCAGGCCCTACACCCAAACAAGGGCACTGCGTTCATCCACCTCTGGCCTGCTCGCCTCCCTACCACTGAGGAAGTACAGTTCCCGCTCAGCCCAGTCAAAACTGTTCGCTGCTCTGGCCCCCAATGGTGGAACAAACTCCCTCACGACGCCAGGACAGCGGAGTCAATCACCACCTTCCGGAGACACCTGAAACCCCACCTCTTCAAGGAATACCTAGGATAGGGTAAGTAAGGGTAAGTAATCCTTCTCACCCCCCTTCTCCCCCAACAAGATTTAGATGCAAGTGGCTGTTCCACTGATTGTCATAAGGTGTATGCACCAATTTGTAAGTCGCTCTGGATAAGAGCGTCTGCTAAATGACTTAAATGTAATGTAAATGTAAATGACTGGTTCAAACGCATTAAGAAGGAAATAAATTCTACAAATTAACTTTTAAAATCAAATAAAATGTTATTAGTCACATGCGCCGAATACAAAAGGTACATTCACCTTACAGTGAAATGCTTACTTACGAGCCCCTCAATAAAAAGACAGTTAAAAAGAAATATGGATAAGAATAAGAAATAAAAGTAACAAGTAATTAAAGAGCAGTAGTACAATAACAATAGCGAGACTATATAGAGAGGGGTACCATTACAGAGTCATTGTGCACCGGTTAGTTGAGGTAAAACGTATATGCAGGTAGAGTTATTAAAGTGACTATGCATATATGATAAACAGAGAGTAGCAGCGGCGTAAAAGAGGAGGGGGGGGGTAATGCAAATAGTCTGGGTAGCCATTTGGTTAGATGTTCAGAAGTCTTATGGCTTATGGCTTGGGGGTAGAAGCTGTTCAGAAGCGTTTTGGACCTAGACTCCAGTACCGCTTGCCGTGCGATATCAGAGAGAACAGTCTATGACTAAGGTGGCTGGAGTCTTTGACCATTTTTAGGGCCTTCCTCTGGCACCGCCTGGTATAGAGGTCCTGAATGGCAGGAAACTTGGCCCCAGTGATGTACTGGGCCATTCGCACCACCCTCTGTACTGCCTTGAGGTCGGAGGCCGAGCAGTTGCCATACCAGGCAGTGATGCTCTCGACGGTGCAGCTGTAGAACCTTTTGAGGATCTGAGGACCCATGCCAAGTCTTTTCAGTCTCCTGAAAGGGAGTAGGTTTTGTTGTGCCCTCTTCATCACTGTCTTGGTGTGCTTGAACCATGTTAGTTTGTTGGTGATGTGGACACCAAGGAACTTGAAGCTCTCAACCTGCTCCACTGCAGCCCCGCCGATGAGAATGGGGGCGTGCTAGGTCCTCTTTTTCCTGTGGTCCACAATCCTCTCCTTTGTCTTGATCACGTTGAGGGAGAGGTTGTTATCCTGGCATCACACTGCCAGGTCTCTGACCCCCTCCCTATAGGCTGGCTCGTCATTGTCAGTGATCAGGCCTACCACTGTTGTGTCATCGGCAAACCTAATGATGGTGTTGGAGTCGTGCCTGGCCGTGCAGTCATGAGTGAACAGGGAATACAGGAGGGGACTGACCTCGCTCCCCTGAGGGGCCCGTGTTGAGGATCAGCGTGGCGGATGTGTTGTTATCTACACTTACCACCTGGGGGCGGCCCGTCAAGAAGTCCAGGATCCAGTTGCAGAGGGAGGAGTTTAGTCCCAGGGTCCTTAGCTTATTGATGAGCTTTGAGGGCACTATGGTGTTGAACCCTGAACTGTAGTCAATGAATATCATTCTCACATAGGTATTCCTTTTGTCCATTTGGGAAAAGGGCAGTGTGGAGTGCAATAGAGATTGCATCATCTGTGGATCTGTTGGGCGGTTGCAGTTTGGAGTGAGTCTAGGGCTTCTGGGATAATGGTGTTGATGTGAGCCATGCCCAGCCTTTCATATCACTTCATGGCTACAAACGTGAGTGCTACGAGTTGGTAGTCATTTAGGCAGGTGACCTTAGTGTTTTTGGGCACAGGCACTATGGTGGTCGGCTTAAAACATGTTGTTATTACAGACGCGGACAGGGAGAGGATGAAAATGTCAGTGAAGACACTTGCCAGTTGGTTAGCGCATGCTCGCAGTACACGTCCTGGTAATCTGTCTGGCCCTGCATCCTTGTGAATGTTAACCTGTTTAAAGTTCTTACTCACATCGACTGCGGAGAGCGTGATCACACTGTCGTCCAGAATAGCTGGTGCTCTCTTGCATGTTTCAGTGTTATTTGCCTCGAAGCGAGCACATAAGTCATTTAGCTCATCTGGAGGCTCGTGTCACTGGGCAGCTCTTGGCTGCGCTTCCCTTTGTAGTGTGTAGTGGTTTGCAAGCCTTGCCACATCTGACGACGTCAGAGCCGGTGTAGTGCGATTTGATCTTAGTCCTGTATTGATGCTTTGCCTGTTTGATGGTCCCTTGGAGGGCATAGTGGGATTTCTTCTAAGCTTCCGGGTTAGAGTCCCGCTCCTTGAAAGCGGAAGCTTTAGACTTTAGCTCAGTGCGGATGTTGGATAAAATCCATTGCTTCTTGATGGGGTATGTATAAATGGTCACTGTGGGGATGACGTCATCGATGCACTTATTGATGAAGCCAATGACTGATGTGGTGTACTCCTCAATGCCATCGGAAAATCCATAACATATTCCCGTCTGTACTAGCAAAACAGTCCTGGAGCTTAGCATCTTAACCCCTTGTCTTACCATAGAGAATATCTTCATAGAGAATACCTCCTCCCAGCTGCCCACTGCACTGAAGATAGGAAACACTGTCACCACCGATAAATCCACTATAATTGCGAATTTCAATAAGCATTTTTCTACGACTGGCCATGCTTTCCACCTGGCTACCCCTACCCCTGTCAACTGCACTGCACCCCCCACAGCAACTCGCCCAAGCCTTCCCCATTCCTCCTTCTCCCAAATCCAGTCAGCTGATGTTCTGAAAGAGCTGCAAAATCTGGACCGCTACAAATCCGCCGGGCTAGACAATCTGGAACCTTTCTTTCTAAAATTATCTGCCGAAATTGTTGCCACCCATATTACTAGCCTGTTCAACCTCTCTTTCGTGTCGTCTGAGATTCCCAAAGATTGGAGATCAGCTGCGGTCACCCCACTCTTCATAGGGGGAGACACTCTTGACCGAAACTGCTACAGACCTATATCTATCCTACCCTGCCTTTCTAAGGTCTTCGAAAGCCAAGTCAACAAACAGATTACTGATCATTTCGAATCCCACCATACCTTCTCCGCTATGTAATCTGGTTTCAGAGCTGGTCATGGGTGTACCTCAGCCACGCTCAACGTCCTAAACGATATCTTAACCGCCATCGATAAGAAACAATACTGTGCAGCCGTATTCATTGACCTGGCCAAGGCTTTCGACTTTGTCAATCACCACATCCTCATCAGCAGACTCGATATCCTTGGTTTCTGAAATGATTGCCTCGCCTGATTCACCAACTACTTTTCTAATAGATTTCAGTGTGTCAAATCGGAGGGCCTGTTGTCCGGTCCTCTGGCAGTCTCTATGGGGGTGCCACAGGGTTCAATTCTTGGACCGACTCTCTTCTCTGTATACATCAATGATGTCGCTCTTGCTGCTGGTGAGTCTCTGATCCACCTCTACGCAGACGACACCATTCTGTATATTTCTGGCCCGTCTTTGGACACTGTGTTAACAACCCTCCAGGCAAGCTTCAATGCCATACAACTCTCCTTCCGTGGCCTCCAATTGCTCTTGAATACAAGTAAAACTAAATGCATGCTTTTCAACCGATCGCTGCCTGCACCTGCCCGCCCATCCAGCATCACGGTTCTGACTTAGAATATGTGGACAACTACAAATACCTAGATGTCTGGTTAGACTGTAAACTCTCCTTCCAGACTCACATCAAACATCTCCAATCCAAAGTTAAATCTAGAATTGGCTTCCTATTTCACAACAAAGCATCCTTCACTCATGCTGCCAAACATACCCTTGTAAAACAGACCATCCTACCAATCCTTGACTTCGGCGATGTCATTTTACAAAATAGCCTCCAATACCCTACTCAATAAATTGGATGCAGTCTATCACAGTGCCATCCATTTTATCACCAAAGCCCCATATACTACCCACCACTGCGACCTGTACGCTCTTGTTGGCTGGCCCTCGCTTCATACTCATCGCCAAACCCACTGGCTCCAGGTCATCTACAAGACCCTGCTAGGTAAAGTCCCCCCTTATCTCAGCTCGCTGGTCACCATAGCAGCACACGCCTGTAGCAAGCGCTCCAGCAGGTGTATCTCTCTGGTCACCCCCAAAACCAATTCTTCCTTTTGCCACCTCTCCTTCCAGTTCTCTGCTGCAAATGACTGTAACAATCTACAAAAATCTCTGAAACTGGAAACACTTATCTCCCTCACTAGCTTTAAGCACCAGCTGTCAGAGCAGCTCACAGATTACTGCACCTGTACATAGCCCATCTATAATTTAGCCCAAACAACTACCTCTTTCCCTACTGTATTTATTTATTTAGCTCATTTGCACCCCATTATTTCTATCTCTACTTTGCACATTCTTCCACTGCAAATCAACCATTCCAGTGTTTTACTTGCTATATTGTATTTACTTCACCACCATGGCCTTTTTTTTGCCTTTACCTCCCTTATTTCACCTCACTTGCGCACATTGTATATAGACTTATTTTTCTACTGTATTATTGACTGTACGTTTGTTTTACTCCACGTGTAACTCTGTGTTGTTGTTTGTGTCGAACTGCTTTGCTTTATCTTGGCCAGGTCGCAATTGTAAATGAGAATTTGTTCTTAACTTGCCTACCTGGTTAAATAAAGGTGAAATATATATATATTTTCCCAGACGCCGATGTTCTATACCGCCAGTACATCGAATAACCAGCTGTATGTTGATAGTGTCTTCATTCAGCCACGACTCCGTGAAGCATAAGATATTACAGTTTTGAATGTAATTTTCCACGTAGCTCGTCCATTTTATTCTCCAAAGATTGCACGTTTGCTGACAGAATGGAGTGAAGTGGGGGTTTATTCAATGGCCTACGAATTCTCAGAAGGCAGCCCGCTGGCCCCTTTTTCTCCGCCTCCTCTTCACGCAAATCATGGGGATCTGGGCTTGTTCCCGAGATAGTAATATATCATTCGCGTCGGGCTCGTCAGACTCGATAAAGGAAAACAAGGATTCTGGCAGTCCGTGGTGAGTAATCGCAGTCCTGATGTCCAGAAGTTATTTTCGGTCATAAGAGACGTCAATATTATGTACAAAATAAGTTAAAAAAACAAGTTACAAACAACAAAAGTAAACGAACAAACAAACATAATCGGTTGGAGACACGTAAAACATCAGCCTTCTTCTTCTCACACCTGTTAATTGACATGCATTCCAGGCGACTACCTCATGAAGCTGGTTGAGAGAATGTCAAGAGTGTGCAAAGCTGTCATCAAGTCAAAGGGTGGCTACTTTGAAGAAATAATTTGAACACTTTTGGCTACAACATGATTCCATATGTGTATCTCGTAGTTTTTTGGCTACAACATGATTCCATATGTGTTATCTCATAGTTTGATGTTTTCTCTACTATTCTACAATGTTGAAAATATTACAAATAAAGAAAAACCCTTTGTCAGGCGTGTGCGTACTCGTGGTGAAGTCAGGTACAGGAGAGCAGAGAATTGTGAACAGGAGAACACTTTATTACGGCAGGAGAAAGATTACAGACAGACGCAGCTGCGTTAAAAACCTCCAGCCAACAAGGCAAAGTGTATAGCGGGCACAAACAGTTACACAACATGAATGTTTAACAATTCATACAGGCTTCGTGAAATAACACGGAAATAACAAACACATAGCCTAGTGCGTACAACACATAACACACAAACAATATCACACAAAGACATGAGGGGGAACAGAGGAATAAATACATGTAGTGTGATTGGGGAATGTAAACCAGGTGTGAATGGAACAAGACAAAACAAATGGATAATCGAAGAATGGAGCGGCGATGGCTAGAAAGCCGGTGACGTCGACCGCCGAGCGCCACCAGAACAAGGAGAGGGGCCGACTTCGGTGGAAGTCGTGACACCCTTGAATGAATAGGTGTGTCCAAGTATTTGACTGGTCCTGTATATATGTCTCTGAGTCTTGCTTTTTCCCCCTGAGATATTGTTACAAAATTGCCCTTTAATCTTTATAACCGTGTTAATCATTTGCTATTTCGCTGCGTTTAACGTTGTTTTGGCATGGACGTTGAAACATTGCATTGGATTCATTAGCGTTCACGTTCAGTTAGCTAGTGTACTGCTGACTTTCTACAGGCCTCCACTCACAGACGACGGGACAGGAAAATGTCTATTGGAATCTGTCAGTCTCATAAAAATACAGAAGAATTTTGTTTGTGTTATTTCATAGGGCTATTTATTTTAGGATATCCAGTGTAATCCCCACTTCCAAAGGGTTGAAACTTCTCAGTGCACTCTGAGGCAGACTTTAATGAGTTGGTGATCAGTTCCTTGTCAGTTAGTTGTATTAGACTAGGAATCCACCCATGATAGTGCAGATCAATTCATGATTTGCCTGGAATTGAGAGAAAATAAACCACAACCTAGCCACTCTTCCATCGAGTTAAGAGGGATCACATCTGTCACAAAACTGCCCGTCAGGACGGTGCCATTATGTAACTTTACCTCCCCCTAGTGTTCAGATGACTGTACATGCAGCCTCAGAAGGACTGCTGCTCCACCACTCCAGCTTTTCTCCCACACTTCCCTCTCTCACCTTCTCTCAGCTATCCTTCTCCTCTCATTTATCTTTCATTCCACTCTCTTCATCTCTCCAACTCCACTCTCTCCTGTCTCCCCCAGGTCAGTCCAGTTGAATGGAGAAAAGTTGTTGATGGTGGACAACGAGACGTTCCCGGAATTGAAGCCTCAGACGCTGCGGGCAGGGAGGACGATAGCCATGCCCCCTATGACCATCGGCTTCTATGTCATCAAGAACATCAACGCTTATGCCTGCCGCAGATAATCCTCAGCATACTCCTCCTCACCCTTTACCCCTTACCCTTCACCTCCACACTCCTTACCCCTCACCCTCACCCTTCACCCCCATACTCCTCACCACTCACACTTCAGCCCTCACCCCAACTCCTTACCACTCACCCCTCACCCCCACACCCCTCACCCTCACCCTTCAGCCCTCACCCCAACTCCTTACCACTCACCCATCAACCCCACACTCCTTACCACTCACCCCTCACCGCCACACTCCTCACCACTCAACCTTCAGCCCTCACCCCCACACTCCTCACCCTCACACTTCAGCCCTCACCCCAACTCCTTACCACTCACCCCTCACCCCCACACTCCTCACCACTCAACCTTCAGCCCTCACCCCAACTCCTTACCACTCACCCCTCACCCACACACTCCTCACCCTCACCCTTCAGCCCCCACCCCCACCCCAACTCCTTACCCCTCACCCTCACCCTTCACCCCCATATTCCTCACCACTCACACTTCAGCCCTCACCCCAACTCCTTACCACTCACCCCTCACCCCCACACCCCTCACCCTCACCCCAACTCCTTACCACTCACCCCTCACCCCCACACTCCTCACCACTCACCCTTCAGCCCTTCAGCCCTCACCCCAACTCCTTACTACTCACCCCTCACCCCCACACTCCTCACCACTCACCCTTCAGCCCTCACCCCAACTCCTTACTACTCACCCCTCACCCCCACACTCCTCACCCTCACCCTTCAGCCCTCACCCCAACTCCCCACCCTTCACCCCTCACCCCCACACTCCTTACCCTCACCCTTCACCATTTACCTCCACACTCCACACTCCACACTCCTCACCCTTTCCCCCCTAGACTCCTCACCTCACACCCTAGTCATCACCCCTAACCCCCTCCTTCTCACCCCTCATTCTTTTGGTTCTTTATCACTAGTCCCTAGTCCCTGGTCTGACTCAGAAAGGCTTGCCCTTTGTCCCAGACAAGGGTTGCACTGAATACCTTTCAATAGCTCTTTACACCGTCTCCCCATGTGCTACAAGACGGACAGGGATGATTCTACTATTGGGATTTTGTATTGTTTTGTAAAAAGGTTATTGAGTTTTGTTATGACAGAACTGCTATTTCAGAAAGTTGTATCATCCTCCATGTCCAACTAGAATTGTTTTCCATGTCTTTGATCATCAGATCCACTAACAGACACTCAGATTTCTATCTGCCAACAACTCTTATTGTTTCCCCTGCAAACTCCTCTCAACTCTTTGTTGTTGATACTCTGAAGCTCCTGGCAGACGGAGAGACAGAAAGAAGAGAAAACCTGAAGAAAACAAAACCAGTCAACCCCAGGACGTGTGTCAGCCCCAGCAGCCATGTCTGCTGTCTGACTGAATCATCACTGGGTGTGGTGTGGTGTGATATGGTGTGGTGTGGTATGGTGAGGTATGGTGAGGTATGGTGTGGTATGGTGTGGTAGGGTGAGGTATGGTGTGGTATGGTGTGGTATGGTATGGTGAGGTATGGTGTAGTAGGGTGAGGTATGGTGTGGTGTAGTATGGTGTGGTGTGGTATGGTATGGTATGGTGTGGTGTGGTATGGTGTGGTATGGTGAGGTATGGTGTGGTATGGTGTGGTATGGTGAGGTATGGTGAGGTATGGTGTGGTATGGTGTGGTAGGGTGAGGTATGGTGTGGTATGGTGTGGTATGGTATGGTGAGGTATGGTGTAGTAGGGTGAGGTATGGTGTGGTATGGTGAGGTATGGTGTGGTATGGTGTGGTGTGGTGTGGTATTGTGTGGTGTGGTGTGGTATGGTGTGGTGTGGTATGGTGTGGTGTGGTGTGGTATGGTGTGGTGTGGTATGGTGTGGTATGGTGTGGTATGGTGTGGTATGGTGTGGTATGGTGAGGTATGGTGTGGTATGGTGAGGTATGGTGTGGTATGGTGTGGTTGGGTGAGGTATGGTGTGGTATGGTGTGGTATGGTATGGTGAGGTATGGTGTGGTGTGGTATGGTATGGTGTGGTATGGTGTGGTATGGTGAGGTATGGTGTGGTATGGTGTGGTGTGGTGTGGTATTGTGTGGTGTGGTGTGGTATGGTGTGGTGTGGTATGGTGTGGTGTGGTATAGTGTGGTGTGGTATGGTGTGGTATGGTGTGGTAGGGTGAGGTATGGTGTGGTATGGTGTGGTATGGTGTGGTATGGTGTGGTGTGGTGTGATATGGTATGGTGTGGTAGGGTGAGGTATGGTGTGGTGTGGTGTAGTATGGTGTGGTGTGATATGGTGTGGTAGGGTGAGGTATGGTATGGTGAGGTGTGGTATGGTAGGGTGAGTTATGGTGGGGTATGGTATGGTGTGTGTGTGTGTGTGTGTGTGTGTGTGTGTGTGTGTGTGTGTGTGTGTGTGTGTGTGTGTGTGTGTGTGTGTGTGTGTGTGTGTGTGTGTGTGTGTGTGTGTGTGTGTGTGTGTGTGTGTGAATACCCCTGCTGATGAGCCTGTCCTTGTTTACCATGTCCCTCTGAGATTTGTTTTTTAAATCAGCTTGGCTTACAGCTATACATAAACTGTTCATTGGGAATCGCTTTATGGTATTGTGGTGGGTTTGTTGTCTGAAGGACAGTTGAGGGCAGCGATGCACAGCAGAGTGTTCAGCTTCAGACAGAAATGAAAGGGAGAGTCGGTTACTGGTTCAATGTTTTTCTGTAACAGGAAAACAACAAATATTGCATTTACAGTATTTTGCATAGGTGCATAGAGCTGGGTCGCTATGAACACATGTTACTAAAACACTATTCTAGTCAATCAACCTCTCATTCAGATTCATCACTGCATATCCATTCCCATGTACAGGTATATTATGCTGCTAGCCTTTATGATAAATATTAAGTATTACTATTAATAATATTAAATATGACTTATTAAGTTTGGATTGTTTTATACGGAATTCCATTAGTCGGTGTATCATCATTCTATTTGAATATGTTAATGTACATAAAAGTGTGTTAATTACAGGAGATGCATGTTTGAAGTGTTTATTTACATATAATTGTATTTTAAATGTTAAAAAATGTATATTTGTATGTAATTATTTTTTATATTGAGGGAAGCATAATTGAACTGGTACCTTTTTGGGTGAGACTGAAACAGAACCCTAAGTCAATGGAAAATGTCAGTACAATGCATGGCATTGTGTGCTGTAGCTATTCTTCAGTGGAACCTGATGGTTATCATCTGACAAGAGATACTGTACCGTGTACGTACAGGGGTTGGGAGACAGAGAACATTTCCACTGAATGTGTTAAATAATAATACGTATATTATTTCCTCATGTGGAGTTGTTCATATTTCCTTTTTTTAAATAGCATTATTTTATTGTGTAAAGTGTGCGGTTGAGCATTATGTTTTGGTAAGGAAAATATATACAGCGATAATAAAATGATTACAATAACGTTGATTGTAATAGGTGTTTCTATTGTGATACTGCTTTCCTTTTGTTGGGAGGTTTTGTTGCTATAACAAAGCAGGTACTGTGCACAGTAGAAGATTTGCAAAATCCTATTGGTAAAATCCTACCGCAGGTATAGGCTAAGTAAACCTACTTTGTCCTAGATTCAATTAGATCAAGCATTAACCGGCGATAACCAACAGCTGCAAAGCTGGTGTTTTGGCGGTGTTGGAGGTGTAACAGAGTTGGAGCTGTCAAATCGGTGAGCAGCTGCTCTTGTGATCGTTGTCACAAAGCCACACCCGTCCCACTCGCGGTAGAAGTTCAGAGAGAGCGAGTTTAGGCTATATAGAAATGATGGCGCTGAAATTGAAAATTATTAAACAAAATAATAAGGATTTATATCAGCCTAATGGAGGTGTAGATGACATCTTTCAGCCTAATGGAGGTGTAGATGACATCTATCAGCCTAATGGAGGTGTAGATGACATCTATCAGCCTAATGGAGGTGTAGATGACATCTATCAGCCTAATGGAGGTGTAGATGACATCTATCAGCCTAATGGAGGTGTAGATGACATCTATCAGCCGAATGGAGGTGTAGATGACATCTATCAGCCTAATGGAGGTGTAGATGACATCTATCAGCCTAATGGATGTGTAGATGTCATCTACCAGCCTAATGGAGGTGTAGATGACATCTATCAGCCTAATGGATGTGTAGATGTCATCTACCAGCCTAATGGAGGTGTAGATGACATCTATCAGCCTAATGGAGGTGTAGATGACATCTATCAGCCTAATGGAGGTGTAGATGACATCTATCAGCCTAATAGAGGTGTAGATTACAGCTATCAGCCTAACGGAGGTGTAGATGACATCTATCAGCCTAATGGAGGTGTAGATGACATCTATCAGCCTAATGGAGGTGTAGATTACATCTATCAGCCAAATGGAGGTGTAGATTACATCTGTCAGCCTAATGGAGATGTAGATTACATCTATCAGCCTAATGGAGGTGTAGATTACATCTATCAGCCTAATGGAGGTGTAGATTACATCTATCAGCCTAATGGAGGTGTAGATTACATCTATCAGCCTAATGGAGGTTTAGATTACATCTATCAGCCTAATGGAGGTTTAGATTACATCTATCAGCCTGATGGAGGTGTAGATGACATCTATCAGCCTAATGGAGGTGTAGATGACATCTATCAGCCTAATGGAGGTGTAGATTACATCTATCAGCCTAATGGAGGTGTAGATCAAATCTCACATTCCAGTGTTCCAATTTGCAAGGCTGCATGGGATTTCTCTTAATATGACTCAGGGATAGCCAATGGTGATTTAGGTGCTTGTGGATTTGACAACCCTAACACACTTCCACCTCCGACACCATCACATTATCAGCTATGCGGATGTCAGCTAAAGCTGATCTGATTGAATCGGGACATTAACACAAATTGTATTGGCACACAACTGTACTTGTCTCACATACTGCTACTGTATGGCTTAAACTATGTGAAAGCAGATTTTTTTGTGTTAATAGTACTACTGAATAAATAAAATGCCATAGAATAAATAAATATTCCGTGATCTCAGCAAGGAGAAGAGAGGAGAGGAAAAAGGAGCACACAGGACCACATGTTGGTGAGGCAAAAGAGAGAGGATGAAAGGATCTATACGAGTTAGAATTAAAGCAGAGAGAGTACTCACAGTGACAGCGGAAGCAATCAGAATGCACTGACACACACACACACACACACACAAAGAGAGAGCTCACGAAGAGAGCCAGGGGTCACACACAGACACAGACACACACACAAATGCACACACTTACAAACAAACACACACACACACACACACACACACACACACACACACACACACACACACACACACACACACACACACACACACACACACACACACACACACACACACACACACACACACACACACACACACACACACACACACACACACACACACACACAGCCTCCAGCAGATGTAGAGGCAGCTGGAATCGAGCTTTGTTGTGGGGAAGGAGGGCCCTGCCTTGCACTGTCCTGTCAGAGAGAGGTGGAGAACCAGTGGTTGATGGGAAACATTTGCCAGGCTAGGCTCGGCCCTGCCAGGCTCGGCCAAGGCTAGGCTCGGCCCTGCCAGGCTCAGCCAAGCTAGGCTCGGCCCTGCCAGGCTGGGTCAGTCCCCAATTCTTCAGAACCAGGTTAGGTTAGTGTTTCGCTACTTTGGTCCTTGCACGTTTTTTGTTCCAGTCTTGTACCAGCACACCTGATACAACTACTCACCAAATTACCAGGCCCTTTATTAATGCAATCAGGTGTACTATTTGGCTGTGAGGGGGGGAGGAGGAGAATAGAGGAGGACAGGAGACGAGAAAGTTAGTATGGGCTGTGGTGGGCTAGCAGGGGACCATAAACCAGACACAGTAATGTTGAGAGTTTATATTTTCTTCTTAGGTGACTGGATTTCCACCAAGTTAAGATTGTCAGAGTTAGGTTTGAGTACAACAGCATGTGGCATTCATTACATTTACATTTACATTTAAGTCATTTAGCAGACGCTCTTATCCAGAGCGACTTACAAATTGGTGCATTCACCTTATGACATCCAGTGGAACAGCCACTTTACAATAGTGCATCTAAATCTTTTAGGGGGAGGGGGGGTGAGAAGGATTACTTATCCTATCCTAGGTATTCCTTAAAGAGGTGGGGTTTCAGGTGTCTCCGGAAGGTGGTGATTGACTCCGCTGTCCTGGCGTCGTGAGGGAGTTTGTTCCACCATTGGGGGGCCAGAGCAGCGAACAGTTTTGACTGGGCTGAGCGGGAACTGTACTTCCTCAGTGGTAGGGAGGCGAGCAGGCCAGAGGTGGATGAACGCAGTGCCCTTGTTTGGGTGTAGGGCCTGATCAGAGCCTGGAGGTACTGAGGTGCCGTTCCCCTCACAGCTCCGTAGGCAAGCACCATGGTCTTGTAGCGGATGCGAGCTTCAACTGGAAGCAAGTGGAGAGAGCGGAGGAGCGGGGTGACGTGAGAGAACTTGGGAAGGTTGAACACCAGACGGGCTGCGGCGTTCTGGATGAGTTGTAGGGGTTTAATGGCACAGGCAGGGAGCTCAGCCAACAGCGAGTTGCAGTAATCCAGACGGGAGATGACAAGTGCCTGGATTAGGACCTGCGCCGCTTCCTGTGTGAGGCAGGGTCGTACTCTGCGGATGTTGTAGAGCATGAACCTACAGGAACGGGCCACCGCCTTGATGTTAGTTGAGAACGACAGGGTGTTGTCCAGGATCACGCCAAGGTTCTTAGCGCTCTGGGAGGAGGACACAATGGAGTTGTCAACCGTGATGGTGAGATCATGGAACGGGCAGTCCTTCCCCGGGAGGAAGAGCAGCTCCTTCTTGCCGAGGTTCAGCTTGAGGTGGTGATCCGTCATCCACACTGATATGTCTGCCAGACATGCAGAGATGCGATTCGCCACCTGGTCATCAGAAGGGGAAAGGAGAAGATTAATTGTGTGTCGTCTGCATAGCAATGATAGGAGAGACCATGTGAGGTTATGACAGAGCCAAGTGACTTGGTGTATAGCGAGAATAGGAGAGGGCCTAGAACAGAGCCCTGGGGACACCAGTGGTGAGAGCGCGTGGTGAGGAGACAGATTCTCGCCACGCCACCTGGTAGGAGCGACCTGTCAGGTAGGACGCAATCAAGCGTGGGCCGCGCCGGAGATGCCCAACTCGGAGAGGGTGGAGAGGAGGATCTGATGGTTCACAGTATCGAAGGCAGCCGATAGGTCTAGAAGGATGAGAGCAGAGGAGAGAGAGTTAGCTTTAGCAGTGCGGAGCGCCTCCGTGATACAGAGAAGAGCAGTCTCAGTTGAATGACTAGTCTTGAAACCTGACTGATTTGGATCAAGAAGGTCATTCTGAGAGAGATAGCGGGAGAGCTGGCCAAGGACGGCACGTTCAAGAGTTTTGGAGAGAAAAGACAAAAGGGATACTGGTCTGTAGTTGTTGACATCGGAGGGATCGAGTGTAGGTTTTTTCAGAAGGGGTGCAAGGTGGCAAAGAGCTTCCTAGGGTTAGAGGCAGATGCTTGGAATTTAGAGTGGTAGAAAGTGGCTTTAGCAGCAGAGACAGAGGAGGAAAATGTAGAGAGGAGGGAGTGAAAGGATGCCAGGTCCGCAGGGAGGCGAGTTTTCCTCCATTTCCGCTCGGCTGCCCGGAGCCCTGTTCTGTGAGCTCGCAATGAGTCGTCGAGCCACGGAGCGGGAGGGGAGGACCGAGCCGGCCTGGAGGATAGGGGACATAGAGAGTCAAAGGATGCAGAAAGGGAGGAGATAGTGATAGTATGTGATAGTACTGTCCTTTTTCATTGAACATTTTAAGATATGTGTTGGCAGTCTTGAACCTGATCACTGAACTGCGGCATGCACAGAATTGTGAACCTCATTCAGGAAATTCAGATTCAATTCATTCAGATTTGGCATGTGTCCTGAGATCCTCAAAAGGTTCCACAGCTGCAACATTGAGAGCATCCTGACTGGTTGCATCCCTGCCTGGAACGGCAATTGCTCGGCCTCCGAACACAAGGCACTACAGAGGGTAGTGCGTACAGGCCAGTACATCACTGTGGCAAAGCTGCTTGCCATCCAGGACCTCTACACCAGGCGTTGTCAGAGGAAGGCCCTAAAAATGTGTCATAGACTGTGCTCCCTACTACTGCATGGCAAGCAGTACCGGAGTGCCAAGTCTAGGACAAAAAAGGCTTCTCAACAGTTTTTACCCCTAAGCCATAAATCTCGTGAACATCTAATCAAATGGCTACCCGGATTATTTGCATTGTGCCCCACTACTGTATATAGCCTCGCTACTGTTTTTCACTGGGAGAGAGAGTTCTGTATTACTATCTAAGTCTGTACCCAAACAATTTGAGCTTCTACTTCTAAAGATGCACCTTTCCGGAAACAAGTCTCTCACTGTTGCCGCTTGCTATAGACCTCCCTCTGCCCCCAGCTGTGCCCTAGATACCATATGTGAACTGATTGGCCCCCATCTATCTTCTGATTTTGTGCTACTAGGTGACCTAAACTGGGACATGCTTAACACCCCGGCCATACTACAAACTAAGCTTGATGCCCTCAATCTCACACAAATTATTAATGAACCTACCAGGTACAACCCCAAATCAGTAAACACGGGGACCCTCATAGATCTCATCCTAACTAATTCGCCCTCCAAATACACCTCTGCTGTTTTCAATCAAGATCTCAGCGATCACTGCTTCATTGCCTGACTCCATAATGGGTCTGCGACCAAACGACCACCCCTCATCACTGTCAAACGCTCCCTGAAACACTTCTGCGAGCAGGCCTTTCTAATCGACCTGGGCGGGGTATCCTGGAATGACATTGACCTCATCCCATCAGTAGATGATGCCTGGCTATTCTTTAAAAGTTCCTTCCTCACCATCTTAAATAAGCATGCCCCTCTCAAAAAATGTAGAACTAGGAATAGATATAGTCCTTGGTTCATGCCAGACCTGTCTGCCCTTGACCAGCACAAAAACATCCTGTGGCGTTCTGCATTAGCATCAAATAACCCCAGTGGTATGCAACTTTTCAGGGAAGTTAGGAACAAATATACACAGGCAGTTAGAAAAGCTAAGGCTAGCTTTTTCAAACAGAAATTTGCATCCTGTAGTACTAACTCAAAAAAGTTCTGGGACACTGTAAAGTCCATGGAGAATAAGAGCACCTCCTCCCAGCTGCCCACTGCTCTGAGGCTAGGAAACACTGTCACCACTGATAAATCCACTATAATTAAGAATTTCAATAAGCATTTCTCTACGGCTGGCCATGCTTTCCACATGGCTACCCCTACCCCGGTCAACTGCCCGGCACCCTCCACAGCAACCCGTCAAAGCCCCCACCATTTCTCCATCACCCAAATCCACATAGCTGATGTTCTGAAAGAGCTGCAAAATCTGGACCCCTACAAATCAGCCGGGCTAGACAATCTGGACCCTCTCTTTCTAAAATGATCTGCCGAAATTGTTGCAACCCCTATTACTAGCCGGTTCAACCTCTCTTTCGTATCGTCTGAGATTCCCAAAGATTGGAAAGCTGCCGCGTTCATCCCCCTCTTCAACGGGGGTGACACTCTAGACCCAAACTGCTACAGACCTATATATATCCTACCCTGTCTTTCTAAGGTCTTCGAAAGCCAAGTTAACAAACAGATTACTGACCATTTCGAATCCCACCATACCTTCTCCGCTATGCAATCTGGTTTCAGAGCTGGTCATGGGTGCACCTCAGCCACACTGAAGGTTCTAAACGACATCATAACTGCCATCAATAAGATACATTACTGTGCAGCTGTATTCATCGACCTGGCCAAGGCTTTCGACTCTGTCAATCACAACATTCTTATTGGCAGACTCGACAGCCTTGGTTTCTCAAATGATTGCCTCGCCTGGTTTACCAACTACTTCTCTGATAGAGTGTGTCAAATTGGAGGGCCTGTTGTCCGGACCTCTGACAGTCTATATGGGTGTGCCACAGGGTTCAATTCTCGGTCCGACTCTCTTTTTTGTATACATCAATGATGATGCTCTTGCTGCTGGTGATTCTCTGATCCACCTCTACGCAGACGACACCATTCTGTATACTTCTGGCCCCTCCTTGGACACTGTGTTAACTAACCTTCAGACGAGCTTCAATGCCATACAACTCTCCTTTTGTGGCCTCCAACTGCTCTTAAACGCAAGTAAAACTAAATGCATGCTTTTCAATCGATCACTGTCCGCACCTGCTCGCCTGTCCAGCATCACTACTCTGGACGGCTCTGACTTAGAATACGTGGACAACTACAAATACCTGGGTGTCTGGTTAGACTGTAAACTCTCCTTCCAGACTCACATTAAGCATCTCCAATCAAAAATTAAATCTAGAATCGGCTTCCTATTTTGCAAAAAGGATCCTTCACTCGTGCTGCCAAACATACCCTCGTAAAACTGACCATCCTACCGATCCTCGACTTCAGTGATGTCATCTATAAAATAGCCTCCAACACTCTACTCAACAAACTGGATGCAGTCCATCACAGTGCCATACACTACCCACCATTGCGACCTGTACGATCCCGTTGGTTGGTCCTCGCTTCATACTCGTTGCCAAACCCACTGGCTACAGGTTATCTACAAGTCTCTGCTAGGTAAAGCCCCGCCTTATCTCAGCTCACTGGTCACCATAGCAGCACCCACTCGTAGCACGCGCTCCAGCACGTACAGTATATATCACTGGTCACCCCCAAAGTCAATTCCTCCTTTGGTCGTCTTTCCTTACAGTTCTCTGCTGCCCATGACTGGAACGAATTCCAAAAATCTCTGAAGCTGGAGACTCACATCTCCCTCACTAGCTTTAAGCACCAGCTGTCAGAGCAGTTTACAGATCACTGCACCTGTACTTAGCCTATCTGTAAACAGCCCATCTATCTACCTACCTCATCACCATACTGGTATTCATTTATTTTGCTCCTTTGCAGTATCTCATCCTGCACATTCATCTTCTACCGATCTACCATTCCAGTGTTTAATTGCTATATTGTAATTACTTCGCCACCATGGCCTATTTATTTCCTTAACTTACCTCATTTGCACTCACTGTATATATACTTTTTGTTTTCTTTTGTTCTACTGTATTATTGACTGTATGTTTTGTTTATTCCATGTGTAACTCTGTGTTGTTGTATGTGTCGAATTGCTATGCTTTATCTTGGCCAGGTCGCAGTTGCAAATGAGAACTTGTTCTCAACTAGCCTACCTGGTTAAATAAAGGTGAAATTTAAATATATATATTTTTTAAACAGAGAGAGAGAGAGAGAGAGAGAGAGAGAGAGAGAGAGAGAGAGAGAGATGCAAACACACACAAACAAGAGAAAAATAGCCAAGGTACACTGATCTCAGGACACATGTTCAAAGTGTAAACTGGACTGGCATTTGTCAGGAAACCAACATCAGAGGGATGCCACGGTTCATTTGATTACAACTCCCAAGACGTACATACACAGATGAACTGACACAAACTATTTCTGACGAGAACAGGACTTTTCAAAGTACTACAACATGTATGTCTCATGGTCCTTCTGTGGCTCAGTTGGTAGAGCATGGCGCTTGTAACGCCAGGGTAGTGGGTTCGATTCCGGGACCACCCATATGTAGAATGTATGCACACATGACTGTAAGTCGCTTTGGATAAAAGCGTCAGCTAAATGGCATATATTATTATTATATTATTATGGCTGAATTCATTGGATAAATAAGGAAACAGAGTATTTCACAGTCAGATTACCTGTATTATGCTGAAGTGAACACTCAACCTATAGCTCATTGTGTTTCCACTATCCAGAGATAATCCCTCTAACCCGCTCTTATTGGGCCATTGTGGGAAACTCTGTTTGGAAATCTCAACTTCTTCTAAACCAGTACATTGTGATCATAACCTCTGCGCCCTTTGAGCCAATCTAATGGTGACATGGTTTAGTACACTGCACCGGAGTACTGAATACTTCTTCGTGACAGAGGCTCTTTAGCAGAGGTAGCTGTAACCAAACCCTGGCTAACTCTGTTTATACTCTGTGATCCATTTGGAAACATGCAAGGCTGTCTTTCTTCTGCAAGCCAACATGCAGGACTTTGCTGTGTTTACTCGGTCTAAACAGTTGTCAGCTTAAATAATACTTCCATGAATGTCCAGCCGCTGGAAATTGATGGTACAGGTTAGGCTGTGCACTAACAACGTTGGATCCCCTGGCTGGCGTGGACAGTGTGACCAAAGCAAGGCGGATAAAGCATAAATATTAACGTTAAAATGCAGCTAGAATCACTAAATGCTTTCCTTCTCTCTGGTTGGTAGACCCAGAGATATGAATGGTGTGCCAGATTCCAAACTGTGATTATTATAGAATGTCCCCACAGATTTGTTCTAAGAAACAAGGAACATTCTGATATTCCACACAGCCTTAATTTGCATTTCTTTTGACTTTGCTCAAGGATAGTTGCATAATCAAGGTTACATTTGTATAACTCTGAACATCCTTTCATTGTCTCTTGACAATGAAACTAATGATTCTGCTCCATGTGTTGGCAGGGCTGCATCTCATGTGATTTAGTACCGTAGGCCTAATACTTGCACAATGAAGTAAATTAATAACACATGGAATCTCTCCACACACACACACACTAACACACACACACACACACACGCACGCACGCACACACACACACACACACACACACACACACACACACACACACGCACACGCACGCACGCACACACACACACACACACACACACACACACACACACACACACACACACACACACACACACACACACACACACACACACACACACACACACACACACACACACACACTAACACACACACACTAACACACACACACACACACACACACACACACACACACACACACACACACACACACACACACACACACACACACACACACACACACACACACACACACACACACACACACACACACACACACACACACACACACACACACACACACACACACACACAAGCATAATGTATTCCAGGAATAGCAGATCATTGTAAAACTGTCAGAATCTTGTCAGTCTCGTCTTCAGCACATGACTTTAACTCGCTTCAATTACTACCCTAATGAAAGGATACCCTTCAGTGTCTGGCAAACTACGTCAACACATTTTTATTTATTTCATTTTAGGTACTTTAACTTTTGAAACTCAATGTGTTGTGATTTTGTTATTATACTTCATTGTTATTTTATGCTTCTTCAGAGAAATATAGATGTGTAGTGATTTTGTTACACACATATATATATATATACACATATATATATATATATATATATATATATATATATATATATATATATATATATATATATATATATATATATATATATATATATATGTGTAGTGATGTCCTACTGTATGTATTTTATTAATAGTGTAATAGTAAAAAATGTACCACAAACCCATGAGGTGCCTTATTGCAACTATAAACTGGTTACCAACATAATTAGAAGAGTGAAAATATATGATTGTCATGCCCATGGTATGTGGTCTGATATAGCATGGTTTTCAGACAAGGAGCATTCAGGGCTCTAAACACCCAGTTCATAATCGGCTTAATACCTTATACTGTAGTTTGCCTGGAGTAGGAGGCTTATCGTTTGGTGTAAATATAGGAAGGTGTACTTCACCTGGAGTAGAAAGCTAGTAGTTTGGTGTTAATATGGTAACGTGTAGTTTACCTGGAGTAGGAGGCTTATCGTTTGGTGTAAATATAGTAAGGTGTACTTCACCTGGAGTAGAAAGCTAGTAGTTTGGTGTTAATATGGTACCGTGTAGTTTACCTGGAGTAGAGGCTAGTAATTTGGTGTTAATATGGTAACATGTAGTTTACCTGGAGTAGAAAGCTAGTAGTTTGGTGTTAATATAGTAACGTGTAGTTTGCCTGGAGTAGAAGGCTAGTAGTTTGGTGTTAATATAGTAAGGTGTAGTTTACCTGGAGTAGAAAGCTAGTAGTTTGGTGTTAATATAGTAACGTGTAGTTTACCTGGAGTAGAAGGCTAGTAGTTTGGTGTTAATATAGTAACGTGTAGTTTGCCTGGAGTAGAAAGCTAGTAGTTTGGTGTTAATATAGTAAGGTGTAGTTTACCTGGAGTAGAAAGCTAGTAGTTTGGTGTTAATATAGTAAGGTGTAGTTTACCTGGAGTAGAAAGTTAGTAGTTTGGTGTTAATATAGTAAGGTGTAGTTTACCTGGAGTAGAAAGCTAGTAGTTTGGTGTTAATATAGTAAGGTGTAGTTTACCTGGAGTAGGAGGCTAGTAGTTTGGTGTTAATATAGTAAGGTGTACTTCACCTGGAGTAGAAGGCTAGTAGTTTGGTGTTAATATAGTAATGTGTAGTTTACCTGGAGTAGAAGGCTAGTAGTTTGGTGTTAATATAGTAAGGTGTAGTTTACCTGGAGTAGGAGGCTAGTAGTTTGGTGTTAATATAGTAAGGTGTACTTCACCTGGAGTAGAAAGCTAGTAGTTTGGTGTTAATATGGTAACGTGTAGTTTACCTGGAATAGAAAGCTAGTAGTTTGGTGTTAATATGGTAACGTGTAGTTTACCTGGAGTAGAAAGCTAGTAGTTTGGTGTTAATATAGTAACCTGTAGTTTGCCTGGAGTAGAAGGCTAGTAGTTTGGTGTTAATATAGTAAGGTGTACTTCACCTGGAGTAGAAAGCTAGTAGTTTGGTGTTAATATAGTAACGTGTAGTTTACCTGGAGTAGGAGGCTAGTAGTTTGGTGTTAATATAGTAAGGTGTACTTTACTTGGAGTAGAAAGCTAGTAGTTTGGTGTTAATATAGTAAGGTGTAGTTTACCTGGAGTAGAGGCTAGTAATTTGGTGTTAATATAGTAAGGTGTAGTTTACCTGTAGTAGAGGCTAGTAATTTGGTGTTATTCGGTAGGAACACTGATTGAAAGAAGAAGATCATTCTACTCTGTCTGAATGCTTCTGAACTTAAATAGCAACGTTGTTTAGGATGTGGAGAAAGACTCAGCCTCTAATGTTTTTAAACTCCAGAGCCTTCCCTTGCTAATAGGGACTCAGGGAGTGACAGAGACATTGTTAGTACAGGTGCAGTAGCAGTCTGTGTCATGCTCTGTCATCGATGTCTATGTTTGCCCATGTGGCTCAATAGTGATATGTTTTACTTGCACTCTCATTGTTTCAATTCACTAACCCTCTGCTCTCTCTCGCTCTCTGCAGGCAGGTATGAGGGGAGAGGTCACGAGAGGAGCGGTGCTCCTGTCTTCTAGTTTGTGGGTCCAGACATTCAGGTGAGCTCCAGCTCACTAGGACAAAGTAACAACACAGTATTGCTGCACCAAAAAGGCTGGAACCTGTAGTAACATATTAACACGTTATTGTAGTAACATATTAACACGTTATTGTAGTAACATATTAACACATGTAATAACGCATTCACTTGTTGCCTTGTTGCCTGCCTGTGGCCAAAGCATGATAGAATAGCTTGCACACTGTGTCATAAACCTTGCCCTCCCCCCTGTCTTTCTGTGTATACTAACACTGGTACTACCCCGTACGGGGGGCTGACTGAGATAACATATACACTGAACATAGACACTGAAATTCCTACACACATACACACTCGACCTTCTTCGGGCTGGGTTCCAAAGACAAATAACTCTGTCAAGAACCAATGGGATACGGACACCAGACTGGAGGGGACTGTCAATCACCTACAAGCAACCTACCCGAGGCCAGGACTACCAGAATCTACATATGTCATTTCAATGTATAAAATGGACTGCCCATCATGTTTTAGGCCTCTTCTTTCTGACGGTTCCATAAGAACTGGCTGAAAGGAGCCGTGCAGCACGTTTTACCATATATTATTACACTATAATAAACGGCCTTTACTATACCATATCCGCCTTGTCCAGAGTCTCAACTTGGTCTCGCTTCTCATATAGATATTCATCAACAAACCTAATTTGACAAATGCATGTACTTTAGTATTTCTCATAAATTGAATTTAAGTTAGACAGTCCTTGTAGGTAAAACAAATTTTGATTAGTATTTATTTTGATCTTCAGCATCTGCTCAAAGCTAAAGGATCTGCATGTTCTTTGGATTCTGTATAACTTCTCATGAGATTAAATGCATATAAATGCCATTCTGTCTTCAGATGGCAGAGGACAGTGTCCGAACCCTGGAAGCTCCTCCCCCTGACCTCTCAACCCCTAACAGAGGGAGGCAGGTAGCCTAGTGATTAGAGCTTTGGGCCAATAACCGGAAGGTTGCTAGATCGAATCCCAGAGCTGACTCAAATCAAATCAAGGCAGTTAACCTACTGTTCCCTGGGTGCCGAAGACGTAGATGTCGATTATGTCAGCCCCCTTCACCTCTCTGATTCAGGGTTAAATGTGGAAGACACATTTCAGTTAAATATATTCAGTTGGACAACTGACCAGGTATCTAGCTTTTTTCCTATAGGTCACACTGAATATTGGCTGCTATCCCATGATGCCTCACTCTATTTAAAATGTCTGCCACTCTGGCCTGGAATCACTCTGGTGCTGCTCACTAAGGACTGTATAAACACACACACACACATGGGTTAGAAAGAGGTGTGGGCTCCCGAGTGGTGCAGCAATCTAAGGCACTGCATCTCAGTACACGGGGCGGCATCGTAGCCTAGTGGTTAGAGCGTTGGACTAGTAACCGGAAGGTTGCGAGTTCAAACCCCCGAGCTGACAAGGTACAAATCTGTCGTTCTGCCCCTGTTAACCCACTGTTCCCAGGCCGTCATTGAAAATAAGAATATGTTCTTAACTGACTTGCCTGGTTAAATAAAGGTAAAATTAAAAAAGAAAAACAGGAGGTGCCACTACAGTCCCTGGTTTGAATCCAGGCTGTGATTGGGAGTCCCATAGGACGGTGTACAGTTGGCCAAGCGTTGTCCGGGTATGGCCGGAGTAGGCCGTCATTGCAAAAAAAACATTTGTTCTAAACTGACTTGCCTAGTTAAATAAAGGTTCAATTTAAATGAATACAAATGACAAACAGTGCATTAATCTCACAACATGGAATGTTTTTTTAGATCAAGCCAGAAGAGGGCAGTGATGTGTCACTATGAGAACTTCTCTCTCACTCTCTCCTCTCTCTCTAACAGTAAACTGGCCATTGGTCTATGTGTTCCTGGAGGCATTTGTTATGTTAGAGAAGCATCTGAGTGAAGGTCTGGTGGGCTCAGCAGCCCGAGGCCCCCATGCAGGACCTCTGCAACAAACTGGAGAAGTTCATACAGGTGTAATGTATACAGTCCTAGCTGTATAGGGAAGCTTCATGTCATTTACTTTAAAAAATATATATCCTCAGATTGCCAGGGTTAAGATATTCAAAACATTGATAAAGTATTTATAAAGCATTTCTAACACATCTGTCTGTCTCCTCACCCTCAGTCATCCCATCTACAGAGTGTGTGGACAGAGTTTAAGGGCCAGGCGTTCACCAGAGGAGGACCTGGCTTCAACAGGGAGTGAGTGTCTTGTCTAATGGTGCATTTCCATCTAGACCCGTCCCTACACAAGTGTTTTATGTTCATGTATGATATGAGGCCCCTAGTCCCTGCTCCCTATGTTATACAGTAGATATGAGGCCCCTAGTCCCTGCTCCCTATGTTCTACAGTAGATATGAGGCCCCTAGCCCCTGCTCCCTATGTTATACAGTAGATATGAGACCCCTAGCCCCTGCTCCCTATGTTCTACAGTAGATATGAGGCCCCAAGTCCCTGCTCCCTATGTTCTACAGTAGATATGAGGCCCCTAGTCCCTGCTCCCTATGTTATACAGTAGATATGAGGCCCCTAGTCCCTGCTCCCTATGTTCTACAGTAGATATGAGGCCCCTAGTCCCTGCTCCCTATGTTCTACAGTAAATATGAGGCCCCTAGTCTCTGCTCCCTATGTTCTACAGTAGATATGAGGCCCCTAGTCCCTGCTCCCTATGTTCTACAGTAAATATGAGGCCCCTAGTCCCTGCTCCCTATGTTCTACAGTAGATATGAGGCCCCTAGCCCCTGCTCCCTATGTTCTACAGTAGATATGAGGCCCCTAGTCCCTGCTCCCTATGTTATACAGTAGATATGAGGCCCCTAGTCCCTGCTCCCTATGTTCTACAGTAGATATGAGGCCCCTAGTCCCTGCTCCCTATGTTATACAGTAGATATGAGACCCCTAGCCCCTGCTCCCTATGTTCTACAGTAGATATGAGGCCCCTAGCCCCTGCTCCCTATGTTATACAGTAGATATGAGACCCCTAGCCCCTGCTCCCTATGTTCTACAGTAGATATGAGGCCCCTAGTCCCTGCTCCCTATGTTATACAGTAGATATGAGGCCCCTAGTCCCTGCTCCCTATGTTCTACAGTAGATATGAGGCCCCAAGTCCCTGCTCCCTATGTTCTACAGTAGATATGAGGCCCCTAGTCCCTGCTCCCTATGTTATACAGTAGATATGAGGCCCCTAGTCCCTGCTCCCTATGTTCTACAGTAGATATGAGGCCCCTAGTCCCTGCTCCCTATGTTATACAGTAGATATGAGACCCCTAGCCCCTGCTCCCTATGTTCTACAGTAGATATGAGGCCCCTAGCCCCTGCTCCCTATGTTCTACAGTAGATATGAGGCCCCTAGCCCCTGCTTCCTATGTTCTACAGTAGAAATGAGCCCCCTAGCCCCTGCCCCCTATGTTCTACAGTAGATATGAGGCCCATGGCCCCTGCTCCCTATGTTCTACAGTAGATATGAGGCCCCTAGACCCTGCTCCCTATGTTCTCAGTAGAAATGAGGCCCCTAGCCCCTGCCCCCTATGTTCTACAGTAGATATGAGGCCCATGGCCCCTGCTCCCTATGTTCTACAGTAGATATGAGGCCCCTAGCCCCTGCTCCCTATGTTCTACAGTAGATATTAGGCCCCGATCCCCGGCTCCCTATGTTCTACAGTAGATATGAGGCCCCTAGACCCTGCTCCCTATGTTCTCAGTAGATATGAGGCCCCTAGCCCCTGCTCCCTATGTTCTACAGTAGATATGAGGCCCTAGCCCTTGCTCCCTATGTTCTACAGTAGATATGAGGCCCCTAGCCCCTGCTCCCTATGTTCTACAGTAGATATGAGGCCCCTAGCCCTTGCTCCATATGTTCTACAGTAGATATGAGGCCCCTGGCCCCTGCTCACTATGTTCTACAGTAGATATGAGGCCCCTAGCCCCTGCTTACTATGTTCTACAGTAGATATGAGGCCCCTAGCCCCTGCTCCCTATGTTCTACAGTAGATATGAGGCCCCTGGCCCCTGCTCCCTATGTTCTACAGTAGATATGAGGCCCCTGGCCCCTGCTCCCTATGTTCAACAGAAGATATGAGGACCCTGGCCCCTGCTCCCTATGTTCTACAGTAGATATGAGGCCCCTAGCCCCTGCTCCCTATGTTCTACAGTAGATATGAGGCCCCTAGCCCCTGCCCCCTATGTTCTACAGTACATATGAGGCCCCGAGCCCCTGCTCCCTATGTTCTACAGTAGATATGAGGCCACTAGTCCCTGCTCCCTATGTTCTACAGTAGATATGAGGCCCCTCGCCCCTGCTCCCTATGTTCTACAGTAGATATGAGGCCCCTATCCCCGGCTCCCTATGTTCTACAGTAGATATGAGGCCCCTAGCCCCTGCTTCCTATGTTCTCAGTAGATATGAGGCCCCTAGCCCCTGCTCCATATGTTCTACAGTAGTTATGAGGCCCCTAGCCCCTGCTCCCTATGTTCTACAGCAGATATGAGGCCCCTAGTTCCTGCTCCCTATGTTCTACAGTAGATATGAGTTCCCTAGCCCCTGCTCCCTATGTTCTACAGTAGATATGATGCCCCTAGCCCCTGCCCCCTATGTTCTACAGTAGATATGAGGCCCCTCGTCCCTGCTCCCTATGTTCTACAGTAGATATGAGGCCCCAAGCCCCTGCCCCTATGTTCTACAGTAGATATGAGGCCCCTAGCCCCTGCTCCCTATGTTCTACAGTAGATATGAGGCCCCTAGCCCCTGCTCCATATGTTCTACAGTAGATATGAGGCCCCTAGCCCCTGCTCCCTTTGTTCTACAGTAGATATGAGGCCCCTAGCCCCTGATCCCTATGTTCTACAGTAGATATGCGGCCCCTAGCCCCTGCTCCCTATGTTCTAGACCATGGAGGCGAAATAATTACAATTTAGCGTTAACACTGGAGTGATAGGTGTGCAGATGATGATGTGCAAGTAGAGATACTGAGGTACAAAAGAGCAAGAGGATAAGTAATAATATGGGGATGAGGAAGTTGGGTGTGCTATTTACAGATTGGCTGTGTACAGGTACAGTGATCGGTAAGATGCTCTGACAGCTGATGCTTAGTTAGAGAGGGAGATATAAGACTCCAGCTTCAGTGATTTTTGTCATTCGTTTCAGCCATTGGCAGCAGAGAACTGGATGGAGAGGCGGCCAAAGGAAGTGTTGGCTTTGGGGAAGACCAGTGAAATATACCTGCTGGATCGCGTGCTACGGGTGGGTGTTGTTATCGTGACCAGTGAGCTGAGATAAGGCAGGGCTTTACCTAGCATGGACTTATAGATGACCTGGAGCCAGTGGGTTTGGCGACGAATATGTATTGAGGGACAGCCAACCAGAGCATACAGGTCGCAGAGGTGGGTAGTATAGGGGTCTTTGGTGACAAAACGGATGGCACTGTGATAGACTACATCCAATTTTCTGAGTAGAGTGTTGGAGGCTATTATGTAAATTACACCGCCGAAGTCAAGGATCAGTAGGATGGTCAGTTTTACTAGGGTATGTTTGGCGGCGTGAGTGAAGGAGGCTTTGTGTCACGGTTGTCTTCTAACTCCTCCTCTGACGAAGAGGTGTAGCAAGGATCGGAGCAAAATGCGGCGTAGTTGGTTTCCAGAAGAGCTACCTTGTCCTTGAAACATCAGGAACTTGACCACTATAGGCCTGGGCCTGTCACCCAGGCCGGTGGTGGGTTTTCCAGTCCTGTAGGTACTACAACGTGTTGAGTTAGGGGCAGGGTGTGGAAGGTACTGTACAACAACGTGTTGAGGTGGGGGCAGGGTGTGGAAGGTACTACAACGTGTTGAGGTAGGGGCAGGGTGTGGAAGGTACTGTACAACAACGTGTTGAGGTAGGGGCAGGGTGTGGAAGGTACTACAACGTGTTGAGGTAGGGGCAGGGTGTGGAAGGTACTATAATGTGCTGAGGTAGGGGCAGGTTGTGGAAGGTACTGTACAACAACGTGTTGAGATAGGGGCAGGGTGTGGAAGGTACTACAATGTGTTGAGGTAGGGGCAGGTTGTGGAAGGTACTACAACGTGTTGAGGTAGGGGCAGGGTGTGGAATGTACTGTACTACAACGTGTTGAGGTAGGGGCAGGGTGTGGAAGGTACTACAACGTGCTGAGGTAGGGGCAGGTTGTGGAAGGTACTACAACGTGTTGAGGTAGGGGCAGGGTGTGGAAGGTACTACAACGTGTTGAGGTAGGGGCAGGGTGTGGAAGGTACTACAACGTGTTGAGGTAGAGGCAGGGTGTGGAAGGTACTGTACTACAACGTGTTGAGGTAGGGGCAGGGTGTGGAAGGTACTACAACGTGTTGAGTTTGGGGCAGGTTGTTGAAGGTACTACAACGTGTTGAGGTAGGGGCAGGGTGTGGAAGGTACTACAACGTGTTGAGGTAGGGGCAGTGTGTGGAAGGTACTGTACTACAACGTGTTGAGGTAGGGGCAGGGTGTGGAAGGTACTGTACTACAACGTGTTGAGGTAGGGGCAGGGTTTGGAAGGTATTACAACGTGTTGAGGGAGGGGCAGATTGTGGAAGGTACTACAACGTGTTGAGGTAGGGGCAGGTTGTGGAAGGTACTGTACTACAACGTGTTGAGGTAGGGGCCCGTTGTGGAAGGTACTACAACGTGCTGAGGTAGGGGCAGATTGTGGAAGGTACTACAACGTGCTGAGGTAGGGGCAGGGTGTGGAAGGTACTACAACGTGTTGAGGTAGGGGCAGGTTGCGGAAGGTACTACAACGTGTTGAGGTAGGGGCAGGGTGTGGAAGGTACTACAACGTGTTGAGGTCAGGGCAGGTTTTGGAAGGTACTGTACTACAACATGTTGAGGTAGGGGCAGGGTGTGGAAGGTACTACAACGTGTTGAGGTAGGGGCAGGTTGTGGAAGGTACTGTACTACAACGTGTTGAGGTAGGGGCACGTTGTGGAAGGTACTACAACGTGTTGAGGTAGGGGCAGGTTGTGGAAGGTACTGTACTACAACGTGTTGAGGTAGGGGCAGGTTGCGGAAGGTACTACAACGTGTTGAGGTAGGGGCAGGTTGCGGAAGGTACGACAACGTGTTGAGGTAGGGGCAGGTTGTGGAAGGTACTGTACTACAACGTGTTGAGGTAGGGGCAGGGTGTGGAAGGTACTTTAACGTGTTGAGGTAGGGGCAGGTTGTGGAAGGTACTGTACTACAACGTGTTGAGGTAGTGGCAGGGTGTGGAAGGTAATACAACGTGTTTAGACAGGGGCAGGTTGTGGAAGTTACTGTACCACAACGTGTTGAGGTCGGGGCAGGTTGTGGAAGGTACTACAACGTGTTGAGGTAGGGGCAGGTTTTGGAAGGTACTACAAGTGTTGAGATAGGGGAAGATTGTGGAAGTTACTACAACGTGTTGAGGTAGGGGCAGGCTGTGGAAGGTACTACAACATGTTGAGGTAGGGGCAGGCTGTGGAAGGTACTGTACTAAAATGTGTTGAGGTAGGGGCACGTTGCGGAAGGTACTGCAACGTGTTGAGGTAGGGGCAGGGTGTGGAAGGTACTACAACATGTTGAGGTAGGGGCAGGCTGTGGAAGGTACTGTACTAAAATGTGTTGAGGTAGGGGCACGTTGCGGAAGGTACTACAACGTGTTGAGGTAGGGGCACGTTGTGGAAGGTACTACAACGTGTTGAGGTAGGGGAAGGTTGTGGAAGGTACTACAATGTGTTGAGTTAGGGGAAGATTGTGGAAGGTACTACAACGTGTTGAGGTAGGGGCAGGCTGTGGAAGGTACTGTACTACAACGTGTTGAGGTAGGGGCAGGCTGTGGAAGGTACTACAACGTGCTGAGGTAGGGGCAGGTTGTGGAAGGTACTGTACTACAACGTGTTGAGGTAGGGGCAGGCTGTGGAAGGTACTACAACGTGTTGAGGTAGGGGCAGGGTGTGGAAGGTACTGCAACGTGTTGAGGTAGGGGCAGGGTGTGGAAGGTATTACAACATGTTGAGGTAGGGGCAGGCTGTGGAAGGTACAGTACTACAACGTGTTGAGGTAGGGGCAGGGTGTGGAAGGTACTACAACGTGCTGAGGTAGGGGCAGGTTGTGGAAGGTACTGTACTACAACGTCTTGAGGTAGTGGCAGGGTGTGGAAGGTAATACAACGTGTTTAGACAGGGGCAGGTTGTGGAAGTTACTGTACCACAACGTGTTGAGGTCGGGGCAGGTTGTGGAAGGTACCACAACGTGTTGAGGTAGGGGCAGGCTGTGGAAGGTACTGTACTACAACGTGTTGAGGTAGGGGCAGGCTGTGGAAGGTACTACAACGTGCTGAGGTAGGGGCAGGTTGTGGAAGGTACTGTACTACAACGTGTTGAGGTAGGGGCAGGCTGTGGAAGGTACTACAACGTGTTGAGGTAGGGGCAGGGTGTGGAAGGTACTGCAACGTGTTGAGGTAGGGGCAGGGTGTGGAAGGTACTACAACATGTTGAGGTAGGGGCAGGCTGTGGAAGGTACTGTACTACAACGTGTTGAGGTAGGGGCAGGCTGTGGAAGGTACAGTACTACAACGTGTTGAGGTAGGGGCAGGGTGTGGAAGGTACTACAACGTCTTGAGGTAGTGGCAGGGTGTGGAAGGTAATACAACGTGTTTAGACAGGGGCAGGTTGTGGAAGTTACTGTACCACAACGTGTTGAGGTCGGGGCAGGTTGTGGAAGGTACCACAACGTGTTGAGGTCGGGGCAGGTTTTGGAAGGTACTACAAGTGTTGAGATAGGGGAAGATTGTGGAAGGTACTACAACGTGTTGAGGTAGCGGAAGGTTGTGGAAGACACTAAAATGTACTATAATGTGTTGAGGTAGGGGAAGGTTGAGGAAGACACTACAATGTACTATAATGTGTTGAGTTAGGGGAAGGTTGAGGAAGACACTACAATGTACTATATACAATGTGTTGAGATAGGGGAAGGATAAGGAAGACACTTCAATGTACTACAACGTGTTGAGGTAGGGGAAGGTTGTGGAAGGTACTACAACGTGTTGATGTAGGGGAAGGTTGAGGATGGTACTACAACGTGTTGAGGTAGGGGAAGGTTGAGGAAGGTACTACAACATGTCGAGATAGGGGCAGGTTGTGGAAGGTACTACAACATGTTGAGGTAGGGGAAGGTTGTGGAAGGTACTACAACGTGTTGATGTAGGTGAAGGTTGAGGATGGTACTACAACGTGTTGATGTAGGGGAAGGTTGAGGAAGGTACTACAACGTGTCGAGATAGGGGCAGGTTGTGGAAGGTACTACAACGTGTTGATGTAGGGGAAGGTTGAGGAAGGTACTACAACGTGTTGAGGTAGGGGAAGGTTGTGGAAGGTACTACAATGTGTTGAGGTAGGGGCAGGTTGTGGAAGGTACTGTACTACAACGTGTTGAGGTAGGGGCAGATTGTGGAACGTACTACAACGTGTTGAAATAGGGGCAGGTTGTGGAAGGTACTGTACTACAACGTGTTGAGGTAGGGGCAGGGTGTGGAAGGTACTGTACAACAACGTGTTGAGGTAGGGGCACGTTGCGGAAAGTACTACAACGTGTTGAGGTAGGGGCAGGTTTTGCAAGGTACTGTACTACAAAGTGTTTAGGAAGGGGCAGGGTGTGGAAGGTACTTTAACGTGTTGAGGTAGGGGCAGGTTGTGGAAGGTACTACAACGTGTTGAGGTAGGGGCAGGTTGTGGATGGTACAACAACGTGTTGAGGTAGGGGCAGGTTGTGGAAGGTACTACAACATGTTGAGGTAGGGGCAGGTTGTGGAAGGTACTACAATGTGTTGAGATAGGGGAAGATTGTGGAAGGTACTACAACGTGTTGAGGTAGGGGCAGGGGGTGGAAGGTACAGTACCACAACGTGTTGAGGTAGGGGCACGTTGTGGAAGGTACTACAATGTGTTGAGGTAGGGGCAAGTTGTGGAAGTTACTGTACTACAACGTGTGGAGGTCGGGGCAGGTTATGGAAGGTACTACAACGTGTTGAGATAGGGGAATATTGTGGAAGGTACTACAACTAGTTGAGGTAGGGGCAGGGTGTGGAAGGTACTACAACGTGTTGAGGTAGGGGCAGGGTGTGGAAGGTACAGTACTACAACGTGTTGAGGTAGGGGAAGGTTGTGGAAGGTACTACAATGTGTTGAGTTAGGGGAAGATTGTGGAAGGTACTACAATGTGTTGAGGTAGGGGCAGGGTGTGGAAGGTACAGTACTACAACGTGTTGAGGTAGGGGCAGGTTGTGGAAGGTACTACAATGTGTTGAGATAGGGGAAGATTGTGGAAGGTACTACAACGTGTTGAGGTAGGGGCAAGTTGTGGAAGTTACTGTACTACAACGTGTGGAGGTCGGGGCAGGTTATGGAAGGTACTACAACGTGTTGAGATAGGGGAAGATTGTGGAAGGTACTACAACTAGTTGAGGTAGGGGCAGGGTGTGGAAGGTACAGTACTACAACGTGTTGAGGTAGGGGCAGGTTGTGGAAGGTACTACAACGTGTTGAGGTAGGGGCAGGTTGTGGAAGGTAATGTACTACAACGTGTTGAGGTCGGGGCAGGTTGTGGAAGGTACTACAATGTGTAAAGGTAGGGGCAGGTTGTGGAAGGTACTACAACATGTTGAGGTAGGGGCAGGTTGTGGAAGGTACAACAACGTGTTGAGGTAGGGGCAGGTTGTGGAAGGTACTGTACTACAACGTGTTGAGGTAGGGGCACGTTGTGGAAGGTACTACAACGTGTTGAGGTATGGGCAGGATGTGGAAGGTACTACAACGCGTTTAGGTTGGGGCAGGGTGTGGAAGGTACTACAACGTGCTGAGGTAGGGGCAGGGTGTGGAAGGTACTACAACGTGCTGAGGAAGGGGCAGGTTGTGGAAGGTACTACAACGTGTTGAGGAAGGGGCAGGGTGTGGAAGGTACTTTAACGTGTTGAGGTAGTGGCAGGGTGTGGAAGGTAATACAACGTGTTTAGACAGGGGCAGGTTGTGGAAGGTACGACAACGTGTTGAGGTAGGGGCAGGTTGTGGAAGTTACTGTACCACAACGTGTTGAGGTCGGGGCAGGTTGTGGAAGGTACTACAAGTGTTGAGATAGGGGCAGGTTTTGGAAGGTACTACAAGTGTTGAGATAGGGGAAGATTGTGGAAGGTACTACGTGTTGAGGTAGGGGAAGGTTGTGGAAGACACGACAATGTACTATAATGTGTTGAGGTAGGGGAAGGTTGAGGAAGACACTACAATGTACTATAATGTGTTGAGATAGGGGAAGATTGTGGAAGGTACTACAACTAGTTGAGGTAGGGGCAGGGTGTGGAAGGTACAGTACTACAAGGTGTTGAGGTAGGGGCACGTTGTGGAAGGTACTACAATGTGTTGAGTTAGGGGAAGATTGTGGAAGGTACTACAATGTGTTGAGGTAGGGGCAGGGTGTGGAAGGTACTACAATGTGTTGAGATAGGGGAAGATTGTGGAAGGTACTACAACGTGTTGAGGTAGGGGCAAGTTGTGGAATTTACTGTACTACAACGTGTGCAGGTCGGGGCAGGTTATGGAAGGTACTACAACGTGTTGAGATAGGGGAAGATTGTGGAAGGTACTACAACTAGTTGAGGTAGGGGCAGGGTGTGGAAGGTACAGTACTACAACGTGTTGAGGTAGGGGCAGGTTGTGGAAGGTACTACAACGTGTTGAAGTAGGGGCAGGTTGTGGAAGGTAATGTACTACAACGTGTTGAGGTCGGGGCAGGTTGTGGAAGGTACTACAATGTGTAAAGGTAGGGGCAGGTTGTGGAAGGTACTACAATGTGTTGAGATAGGGGAAGATTGTGGAAGGTACTACAACGTGTTGAGGTAGGGGCAAGTTGTGGAAGTTACTGTACTACAACGTGTTGAGGTCGGGGCAGGTTATGGAAGGTACTACAACGTGTTGAGATAGGGGAAGATTGTGGAAGGTACTACAACTAGTTGAGGTAGGGGCAGCGTGTGGAAGGTACTACAACGTGTTGAGGTAGGGGCAGGTTGTGGAAGGTAATGTACTACAACGTGTTGAGGTCGGGGCAGGTTGTGGAAGGTACTACAATGTGTAAAGGTAGGGGCAGGTTGTGGAAGGTACTACAACATGTTGAGGTAGGGGCAGGGGGTGGAAGGTACAGTACCACAACGTGTTGAGGTAGGGGCACGTTGTGGAAGGTACTACAATGTGTTGAGGTAGGGGCAAGTTGTGGAAGTTACTGTACTACAACGTGTGGAGGTCGGGGCAGGTTATGGAAGGTACTACAACGTGTTGAGATAGGGGAATATTGTGGAAGGTACTACAACTAGTTGAGGTAGGGGCAGGGTGTGGAAGGTACTACAACGTGTTGAGGTAGGGGCAGGGTGTGGAAGGTACAGTACTACAACGTGTTGAGGTAGGGAAGGTTGTGGAAGGTACTACAATGTGTTGAGTTAGGGAAGATTGTGGAAGGTACTACAACGTGTTGAGGTAGGGGCAGGGTGTGGAAGGTACAGTACTACAACGTGTTGAGGTAGGGGCAGGTTGTGGAAGGTACTACAATGTGTTGAGATAGGGAAGATTGTGGAAGGTACTACAACGTGTTGAGGTAGGGGCAAGTTGTGGAAGTTACTGTACTACAACGTGTGGAGGTCGGGGCAGGTTATGGAAGGTACTACAACGTGTTGAGATAGGGAAGATTGTGGAAGGTACTACAACTAGTTGAGGTAGGGGCAGGGTGTGGAAGGTACAGTACTACAACGTGTTGAGGTAGGGGCAGGTTGTGGAAGGTACTACAACGTGTTGAGGTAGGGGCAGGTTGTGGAAGGTAATGTACTACAACGTGTTGAGGTCGGGGCAGGTTGTGGAAGGTACAACAACGTGTTGAGGTAGGGGCAGGTTGTGGAAGGTACTGTACTACAACGTGTTGAGGTAGGGGCACGTTGTGGAAGGTACTACAACGTGTTGAGGTATGGGCAGGATGTGGAAGGTACTACAACGCGTTTAGGTTGGGGCAGGGTGTGGAAGGTACTACAACGTGCTGAGGTAGGGGCAGGGTGTGGAAGGTACTACAACGTGCTGAGGAAGGGGCAGGTTGTGGAAGGTACTACAACGTGTTGAGGTCGGGGCAGGTTATGGAAGGTACTACAACGTGTTGAGATAGGGAAGATTGTGGAAGGTACTACAACTAGTTGAGGTAGGGGCAGCGTGTGGAAGGTACTACAACGTGTTGAGGTAGGGGCAGGTTGTGGAAGGTAATGTACTACAACGTGTTGAGGTCGGGCAGGTTGTGGAAGGTACTACAATGTGTAAAGGTAGGGGCAGGTTGTGGAAGGTACTACAACATGTTGAGGTAGGGGCAGGGGGTGGAAGGTACAGTACCACAACGTGTTGAGGTAGGGGCACGTTGTGGAAGGTACTACAATGTGTTGAGGTAGGGGCAAGTTGTGGAAGTTACTGTACTACAACGTGTGGAGGTCGGGGCAGGTTATGGAAGGTACTACAACGTGTTGAGATAGGGGAATATTGTGGAAGGTACTACAACTAGTTGAGGTAGGGGCAGGGTGTGGAAGGTACTACAACGTGTTGAGGTAGGGGCAGGGTGTGGAAGGTACAGTACTACAACGTGTTGAGGTAGGGGAAGGTTGTGGAAGGTACTACAATGTGTTGAGTTAGGGGAAGATTGTGGAAGGTACTACAACGTGTTGAGGTAGGGGCAGGGTGTGGAAGGTACAGTACTACAACGTGTTGAGGTAGGGGCAGGTTGTGGAAGGTACTACAATGTGTTGAGATAGGGGAAGATTGTGGAAGGTACTACAACGTGTTGAGGTAGGGGCAAGTTGTGGAAGTTACTGTACTACAACGTGTGGAGGTCGGGGCAGGTTATGGAAGGTACTACAACGTGTTGAGATAGGGGAAGATTGTGGAAGGTACTACAACTAGTTGAGGTAGGGGCAGGGTGTGGAAGGTACAGTACTACAACGTGTTGAGGTAGGGGCAGGTTGTGGAAGGTACTACAACGTGTTGAGGTAGGGGCAGGTTGTGGAAGGTAATGTACTACAACGTGTTGAGGTCGGGGCAGGTTGTGGAAGGTACAACAACGTGTTGAGGTAGGGGCAGGTTGTGGAAGGTACTGTACTACAACGTGTTGAGGTAGGGGCACGTTGTGGAAGGTACTACAACGTGTTGAGGTATGGGCAGGATGTGGAAGGTACTACAACGCGTTTAGGTTGGGGCAGGGTGTGGAAGGTACTACAACGTGCTGAGGTAGGGGCAGGGTGTGGAAGGTACTACAACGTGCTGAGGAAGGGGCAGGTTGTGGAAGGTACTACAACGTGTTGAGGAAGGGGCAGGGTGTGGAAGGTAGTTTAACGTGTTGAGGTAGTGGCAGGGTGTGGAAGGTAATACAACGTGTTTAGACAGGGGCAGGTTGTGGAAGGTACGACAACGTGTTGAGGTAGGGGCAGGTTGTGGAAGTTACTGTACCACAACGTGTTGAGGTCGGGGCAGGTTGTGGAAGGTACTACAAGTGTTGAGATAGGGGCAGGTTTTGGAAGGTACTACAAGTGTTGAGATAGGGGAAGATTGTGGAAGGTACTACGTGTTGAGGTAGGGGAAGGTTGTGGAAGACACGACAATGTACTATAATGTGTTGAGGTAGGGGAAGGTTGAGGAAGACACTACAATGTACTATAATGTGTTGAGATAGGGGAAGATTGTGGAAGGTACTACAACTAGTTGAGGTAGGGGCAGGGTGTGGAAGGTACAGTACTACAAGGTGTTGAGGTAGGGACACGTTGTGGAAGGTACTACAATGTGTTGAGTTAGGGAAGATTGTGGAAGGTACTACAACGTGTTGAGGTAGGGGCAGGGTGTGGAAGGTACTACAACGTGTTGAGGTAGGGGCAAGTTGTGGAAGTTACTGTACTACAACGTGTGCAGGTCGGGGCAGGTTATGGAAGGTACTACAACGTGTTGAGATAGGGGAAGATTGTGGAAGGTACTACAACTAGTTGAGGTAGGGGCAGGGTGTGGAAGGTACTGTACTACAACGTGTTGAGGTAGGGGCAGGTTGTGGAAGGTACTACAACGTGTTGAGGTAGGGGCAGGTTGTGGAAGGTAATGTACTACAACGTGTTGAGGTCGGGGCAGGTTGTGGAAGGTACTACAATGTGTAAAGGTAGGGGCAGGTTGTGGAAGGTACTACAACATGTTGAGGTAGGGGCAGGTTGTGGAAGGTACAACAACGTGTTGAGGTAGGGGCAGGTTGTGGAAGGTACTGTACTACAACGTGTTGAGGTAGGGGCATGTTGTGGAAGGTACTACAACGTGTTGAGGTAGGGGCAGGTTGTGGAAGGTAATGTACTACAACGTGTTGAGGTCGGGGCAGGTTGTGGAAGGTACTACAATGTGTAAAGGTAGGGGCAGGTTGTGGAAGGTACTACAATGTGTTGAGATAGGGGAAGATTGTGGAAGGTACTACAACGTGTTGAGGTAGGGGCAAGTTGTGGAAGTTACTGTACTACAACGTGTTGAGGTCGGGGCAGGTTATGGAAGGTACTACAACGTGTTGAGATAGGGGAAGATTGTGGAAGGTACTACAACTAGTTGAGGTAGGGGCAGGGTGTGGAAGGTACAGTACTACAACGTGTTGAGGTAGGGGCAGGTTGTGGAAGGTACTACAATGTGTAAAGGTAGGGGCAGGTTGTGGAAGGTACTACAACATGTTGAGGTAGGGGCAGGTTGTGGAAGGTACAACAACGTGTTGAGGTAGGGGCAGGTTGTGGAAGGTACTGTACTACAACGTGTTGAGGTAGGGGCACGTTGTGGAAGGTACTACAACGTGTTGAGGTAGGGGCAGGTTGTGGAAGGTACTACAACGCGTTTAGGTTGGGGCAGGGTGTGGAAGGTACTTTAACGTGTTGAGGTAGTGGCAGGGTGTGGAAGGTAATACAACGTGTTTAGACAGGGGCAGGTTGTGGAAGGTACGACAACGTGTTGAGGTAGGGGCAGGTTTTGGAAGGTACTACAAGTGTTGAGATAGGGGAAGATTGTGGAAGGTACTACGTGTTGAGGTAGGGGAAGGTTGTGGAAGACACGACAATGTACTATAATGTGTTGAGGTAGGGGAAGGTTGAGGAAGACACTACAATGTACTATAATGTGTTGAGATGGGGAAGATTGTGGAAGGTACTACAACTAGTTGAGGTAGGGGCAGGGTGTGGAAGGTACAGTACTACAAGGTGTTGAGGTAGGGGCACGTTGTGGAAGGTACTACAATGTGTTGAGTTAGGGGAAGATTGTGGAAGGTACTACAACGTGTTGAGGTAGGGGCAGGGTGTGGAAGGTACAGTACTACAACGTGTTGAGGTAGGGGCAGGTTGTGGAAGGTACTACAATGTGTTGAGATAGGGGAAGATTGTGGAAGGTACTACAACGTGTTGAGGTAGGGGCAAGTTGTGGAAGTTACTGTACTACAACGTGTGCAGGTCGGGGCAGGTTATGGAAGGTACTACAACGTGTTGAGATAGGGGAAGATTGTGGAAGGTACTACAACTAGTTGAGGTAGGGGCAGGGTGTGGAAGGTACTGTACTACAACGTGTTGAGGTAGGGGCAGGTTGTGGAAGGTACTACAACGTGTTGAGGTAGGGGCAGGTTGTGGAAGGTAATGTACTACAACGTGTTGAGGTCGGGGCAGGTTGTGGAAGGTACTACAATGTGTAAAGGTAGGGGCAGGTTGTGGAAGGTACTACAACATGTTGAGGTAGGGGCAGGTTGTGGAAGGTACAACAACGTGTTGAGGTAGGGGCAGGTTGTGGAAGGTACTGTACTACAACGTGTTGAGGTAGGGGCATGTTGTGGAAGGTACTACAACGTGTTGAGGTAGGGGCAGGTTGTGGAAGGTACTACAACGCGTTTAGGTTGGGGCAGGGTGTGGAAGGTACTACAACGTGCTGAGGTAGGGGCAGGGTGTGGAAGGTACTACAACGTGCTGAGGAAGGGGCAGGTTGTGGAAGGTACTACAACGTGTTGAGGTAGGGGCAGGGTGTGGAAGGTACTTTAACGTGTTGAGGTAGTGGCAGGGTGTGGAAGGTAATACAACGTGTTTAGACAGGGGCAGGTTGTGGAAGGTACGACAACGTGTTGAGGTAGGGGCAGGTTGTGGAAGTTACTGTACCACAACGTGTTGAGGTCGGGGCAGGTTGTGGAAGGTACTACAACGTGTTGAGATAGGGGAAGATTGTGGAAGGTACTACGTGTTGAGGTAGGGGAAGGTTGTGGAAGACACGGCAATGTACTATAATGTGTTGAGGTAGGGGAAGGTTGTGGAAGACACGACAATGTACTATAATGTGTTGAGGTAGGGGAAGGTTGAGGAAGACACTACAATGTACTATAATGTGTTGAGGTAGGGGAAGGTTGTGGAAGGTACTACAACATGTTGAGGTAGGGGAAGGTTGTGGAAGGTACTACAACGTGTTGAGGTAGGGGAAGGTTGAGGAAGGTACTATAACGTGTTGAGGTAGGGGCAGGTTGTGGAAGGTAATGTACTACAACGTGTGCAGGTCGGGGCAGGTTATGGAAGGTACTACAACGTGTTGAGATAGGGGAAGATTGTGGAAGGTACTACAACTAGTTGAGGTAGGGGCAGGGTGTGGAAGGTACTGTACTACAACGTGTTGAGGTAGGGGCAGGTTGTGGAAGGTACTACAACGTGTTGAGGTAGGGGCAGGTTGTGGAAGGTAATGTACTACAACGTGTTGAGGTCGGGGCAGGTTGTGGAAGGTACTACAATGTGTAAAGGTAGGGGCAGGTTGTGGAAGGTACTACAACATGTTGAGGTAGGGGCAGGTTGTGGAAGGTACAACAACGTGTTGAGGTAGGGGCAGGTTGTGGAAGGTACTGTACTACAACGTGTTGAGGTAGGGGCATGTTGTGGAAGGTACTACAACGTGTTGAGGTAGGGGCAGGTTGTGGAAGGTACTACAACGCGTTTAGGTTGGGGCAGGGTGTGGAAGGTACTACAACGTGCTGAGGTAGGGGCAGGGTGTGGAAGGTACTACAACGTGCTGAGGAAGGGGCAGGTTGTGGAAGGTACTACAACGTGTTGAGGTAGGGGCAGGGTGTGGAAGGTACTTTAACGTGTTGAGGTAGTGGCAGGGTGTGGAAGGTAATACAACGTGTTTAGACAGGGGCAGGTTGTGGAAGGTACGACAACGTGTTGAGGTAGGGGCAGGTTGTGGAAGTTACTGTACCACAACGTGTTGAGGTCGGGGCAGGTTGTGGAAGGTACTACAACGTGTTGAGATAGGGGAAGATTGTGGAAGGTACTACTTGTTGAGGTAGGGGAAGGTTGTGGAAGACACGGCAATGTACTATAATGTGTTGAGGTAGGGGAAGGTTGTGGAAGACACGACAATGTACTATAATGTGTTGAGGTAGGGGAAGGTTGAGGAAGACACTACAATGTACTATAATGTGTTGAGGTAGGGGAAGGTTGTGGAAGGTACTACAACATGTTGAGGTAGGGGAAGGTTGTGGAAGGTACTACAACGTGTTGAGGTAGGGGAAGGTTGAGGAAGGTACTATAACGTGTTGAGGTAGGGGCAGGTTGTGGAAGGTAATGTACTACAACGTGTTGAGGTCGGGGAAGGTTGTGGAAGGTACTACAATGTGTAAAGGTAGGGGCAGGTTGTGGAAGGTACAGTACTACAAGGTGTTGAGGTAGGGGAAGGTTGTGGAAGGTACTACAATGTGTAAAGGTAGGGGCAGGTTGTGGAAGGTACAGTACTACAAGGTGTTGGGGTAGGGGAAGGTTGTGGAAGGTACTACAACGTGTTGAGGTAGGGGAAGGTTGTGGAAGGTACTACAACGTGTTGAGGTAGGGGCAGGTTGTGGAAGGTACTACGATGTGTTGAGATAGGGGAAGATTGTGGAAGGTACTACAACGTGTTGAGGTAGGGGCAAGTTGTGGAAGTTACTGTACTACAACGTGTGGAGGTCGGGGCAGGTTATGGAAGGTACTACAACTAGTTGAGGTAGGGGCAGGGTGTGGAAGGTACTGCAACATGTTGAGGTAGGGGCAGGTTGTGGAAGGTACTACAACGTGTTGAGATAGGGAAAGATTGTGGAAGGTACTGCAACGTGTTGAGGTAGGGGCAGGGTGTGGAAGGTACTACAACATGTTGAGGTAGGGGCAGGTTGTGGAAGGTACTACAATGTGTTGAGTTAGGGGAAGATTGTGGAAGGTACTACAACGTGTTGAGGTAGGGGCAGGGTGTGGAAGGTACTACAACGTGTTGAGGTAGGGGCAGGTTGTGGAAGGTACTACAACGTGTTGAGGTAGGGGCAGATTGTGGAAGGTACTACAACGTGTTGAGGTAGGGGCAGGGTGTGGAAGGTACTGTACTACAACGTGTTGAGGTAGGGGCAGGCTGTGGAAGGTACAGTACTACAACGTGTTGAGGTAGGGGCAGGGTGTGGAAGGTACTACAACATGCTGAGTTAGGGGCAGGTTGTGGAAGGTACTGTACTACAACGTGTTGAGGTAGGGGCAGGCTGTGGAAGGTACAGTACTACAACGTGTTGAGGTAGGGGCAGGGTGTGGAAGGTACTACAACGTGTTGAGGTAGGGACAGGGTGTGGAAGGTACTTTAACGTGTTGAGGTAGTGGCAGGGTGTGGAAGGTAATACAACGTGTTTAGACAGGGGCAGGTTGTGGAAGTTACTGTACCACAACGTGTTGAGGTCGGGGCAGGTTGTGGAAGGTACCGCAACGTGTTGAGGTCGGGGCAGGTTTTGGAAGGTACTACAAGTGTTGAGATAGGGGAAGATTGTGGAAGGTACTACAACGTGTTGAGGTAGGGGAAGGTTGTGGAAGACACTACAGTGTACTATAATGTGTTGAGGTAGGGGAAGGTTGTGGAAGACACTTCAATGTACTACAACGCGTTGTTGTAGGGGAAGGTTGAGGATGGTACTACAACGTGTTGAGGTAGGGGAAGGTTGAGGAAGGTACTACAACGTGTCGAGATAGGGGCAGGTTGTGGAAGGTACTGCAACGTGTTCAGGTAGGGGAAGGTTGAGGAAGGTACTACAACGTGTTGAGGTAGGGGAAGGTTGTGGAAGGTACTACAATGTGTTGAGGTAGGGGCAGGTTGTGGAAGGTACTACAACGTGTTGAGATAGGGGCAGGTTGTGCAAGGTACTGTACTACAACGTGTTGAGGTAGGGGCAGGTTGTGGAAGGTACAACAACGTGTTGAGGTAGGGGCAGGTTGTGGAAGGTACTACAACGTGTTGAGGTTGGGGCAGGTTGTGGAAGGTACTACAACGTGTTGAGGTAGGGGCAGGTTGTGGAAGGTACTACAATGTGTTGAGATAGGGGAAGATTGTGGAAGGTACTACAACGTGTTGAGGTAGGGGCAGGGTGTGGAAGGTACAGTACCACAACGTGTTGAGGTAGGGGCACGTTGTGGAAGGTACTACAACGTGTTGAGGTCGGGGCAGGTTATTGAAGGTACTACAACGTGTTGAGATAGGGGAAGATTGTGGAAGGTACTACAATGTACTATAATGTGTTGAGGTAGGGGAAGGTTGTGGAAGACACTACAATGTACTATAATGTGTTGAGGTAGGGGAAGGTTGTGGAAGGTACTACAACGTGTTGAGGTAGGGGAAGGTTGTGGAAGACACTACAATGTACTATAATGTGTTGAGGTAGGGGAAGGTTGTGGAAGGTACTACAACGTGTTGAGGTAGGGGCAGGTTTTGGAAGGTACTACAAGTGTTGAGATAGGGGAAGATTGTGGAAGGTACTACAACGTGTTGAGGTAGGGGAAGGTTGTGGAAGATACTACAATGTACTATAATGTGTTGAGGTAGGGGAAGGTTGTGGAAGACACGACAATGTACTATAATGTGTTGAGGTAGGGGAAGGTTGTGGAAGACTCTACAATGTACTACAACGTTTTGAGATAGGGGAAGGATAAGGAAGACACTTCGATGTACGACAACGTGTTGAGGTAGGGGCAGGTTGTGGAAGGTACTACAACGTGTTGAGGTAGGGGAAGGTTGAGGAAGGTACTATAACGTGTTGAGGTAGGGGAAGGTTGAGGAAGGTACTATAACGTGTTGAGGTAGGGGCAGGTTGTGGAAGGTAATGTACTACAACGTGTTGAGGTCGGGGCAGGTTGTGGAAGGTACTACAATGTGTAAAGGTAGGGGCAGGTTGTGGAAGGTACTACAACGTGTTGAGGTAGGGGAAGGTTGAGGAAGGTACTATAACATGTTGAGGTAGGGGCAGGTTGTGGAAGGTACAACAACGTGTTGAGGTAGGGGCAGGTTGTGGAAGGTACTGTACTACAACGTGTTGAGGTAGGGGCACGTTGTGGAAGGTACTACAACGTGTTGAGGTAGGGGCAGGTTGTGGAAGGTACTACAACGCGTTTAGGTTGGGGCAGGGTGTGGAAGGTACTACAACGTGCTGAGGTAGGGGCAGGGTGTGGAAGGTACTACAACGTGCTGAGGAAGGGGCAGGTTGTGGAAGGTACTACAACGTGTTGAGGTAGGGGCAGGGTGTGGAAGGTACTACAACGTGTTGAGGTAGGGGAAGGTTGAGGAAGGTACTATAACGTGTTGAGGTAGGGGAAGGTTGAGGAAGGTACTATAATGTGTTGAGGTAGGGGCAGGTTGTGGAAGGTAATGTACTACAACGTGTTGAGGTCGGGGCAGGTTGTGGAAGGTACTACAACGTGTTGAGGTAGGGGAAGGTTGAGGAAGGTACTATAACATGTTGAGGTAGGGGGAGGTTGTGGAAGGTACAACAACGTGTTGAGGTAGGGGCAGGTTGTGGAAGGTACTACAACGTGTTGAGGTAGGGGCAGGTTGTGAAAGGTACTACAACGTGCTGAGGTAGGGGCAGGGTGTGGAAGGTACTACAACGTGCTGAGGAAGGGGCAGGTTGTGGAAGGTACTTTAACGTGTTGAGGTAGTGGCAGGGTGTGGAAGGTAATACAACGTGTTTAGACAGGGGCAGGTTGTGGAAGGTACGACAACGTGTTGAGGTCGGGGCAGGTTGTGGAAGGTACTACAACGTGTTGAGGTAGGGGCAGGTTTTGGAAGGTACTACAAGTGTTGAGATAGGGGCAGGTTTTGGAAGGTACTACAAGTGTTGAGATAGGGGAAGATTGTGGAAGGTACTACGTGTTGAGGTAGGGGAAGGTTGTGGAAGACACGACAATGTACTATAATGTGTTGAGGTAGGGGAAGGTTGAGGAAGATACTACAATGTACTATAATGTGTTGAGGTACAGGAAGGTTGTGGAAGACACTACAATGTACTATAATGCGTTGAGATAGGGAAGGTTAAGGAAGACACTTCAATGTACGACAACGTGTTGAGGTAGGGGCAGGTTGTGGAAGGTACTACAACGTGTTGAGGTAGGGAAGGTTGAGGAAGGTACTATAACGTGTTGAGGTAGGGGCAGGTTGTGGAAGGTAATGTACTACAACGTGTTGAGGTCGGGGAAGGTTGTGGAAGGTACTACAATGTGTAAAGGTAGGGGCAGGTTGTGGAAGGTACTACAACATGTTGAGGTAGGGGAAGGTTGTGGAAGGTACTACAACGTGTTGATGTAGGGGAAGGTTGAGGATGGTACTACAACGTGTTGAGGTAGGGTAAGGTTGAGGAAGGTACTACAACGTGTTGAGATAGGGGCAGGTTGTGGAAGGTACTACAACGTGTTGAGGTAGGGGCAGGTTGTGGAAGGTACTACAACGTGTTGAGGTAGGGGAAGGTTGAGGAAGGTACTATAACATGTTGAGGTAGGGGCAGGTTGTGGAAGGTACAACAACGTGTTGAGGTAGGGGCAGGTTGTGGAAGGTACTGTACTACAACGTGTTGAGGTAGGGGCACGTTGTGGAAGGTACTACAACGTGTTGAGGTAGGGGCAGGTTGTGGAAGGTACTACAACGCGTTTAGGTTGGGGCAGGGTGTGGAAGGTACTACAACGTGCTGAGGTAGGGGCAGGGTGTGGAAGGTACTACAACGTGCTGAGGAAGGGGCAGGTTGTGGAAGGTACTACAACGTGTTGAGGTAGGGGCAGGGTGTGGAAGGTACTACAACGTGTTGAGGTAGGGAAGGTTGAGGAAGGTACTATAACGTGTTGAGGTAGGGAAGGTTGAGGAAGGTACTATAATGTGTTGAGGTAGGGGCAGGTTGTGGAAGGTAATGTACTACAACGTGTTGAGGTCGGGGCAGGTTGTGGAAGGTACTACAACGTGTTGAGGTAGGGAAGGTTGAGGAAGGTACTATAACATGTTGAGGTAGGGGGAGGTTGTGGAAGGTACAACAACGTGTTGAGGTAGGGCCAGGTTGTGGAAGGTACTACAACGTGTTGAGGTAGGGGCAGGTTGTGGAAGGTACTACAACGTGTTGAGGTAGGGGCAGGTTGTGAAAGGTACTACAACGTGCTGAGGTAGGGGCAGGGTGTGGAAGGTACTACAACGTGCTGAGGAAGGGGCAGGTTGTGGAAGGTACTTTAACGTGTTGAGGTAGTGGCAGGGTGTGGAAGGTAATACAACGTGTTTAGACAGGGGCAGGTTGTGGAAGGTACGACAACGTGTTGAGGTCGGGGCAGGTTGTGGAAGGTACTACAACGTGTTGAGGTAGGGGCAGGTTTTGGAAGGTACTACAAGTGTTGAGATAGGGGCAGGTTTTGGAAGGTACTACAAGTGTTGAGATAGGGGAAGATTGTGGAAGGTACTACGTGTTGAGGTAGGGGAAGGTTGTGGAAGACACGACAATGTACTATAATGTGTTGAGGTAGGGGAAGGTTGAGGAAGATACTACAATGTACTATAATGTGTTGAGGTACGGGAAGGTTGTGGAAGACACTACAATGTACTATAATGTGTTGAGATAGGGGAAGGTTAAGGAAGACACTTCAATGTACGACAACGTGTTGAGGTAGGGGCAGGTTGTGGAAGGTACTACAACGTGTTGAGGTAGGGGAAGGTTGAGGAAGGTACTATAACGTGTTGAGGTAGGGGCAGGTTGTGGAAGGTAATGTACTACAACGTGTTGAGGTCGGGGAAGGTTGTGGAAGGTACTACAATGTGTAAAGGTAGGGGCAGGTTGTGGAAGGTACTACAACATGTTGAGGTAGGGGAAGGTTGTGGAAGGTACTACAACGTGTTGATGTAGGGGAAGGTTGAGGATGGTACTACAACGTGTTGAGGTAGGGTAAGGTTGAGGAAGGTACTACAACGTGTTGAGATAGGGGCAGGTTGTGGAAGGTACTACAACGTGTTGAGGTAGGGGCAGGGTGTGGAAGGTACTACAACGTGTTGAGGTAGGGGCACGTTGTGGAAGTTACTACAACGCGTTTAGGTAGGGGCAGGGTGTGGAAGGTACTACAACGTGCTGAGGTAGGGGCAGGGTGTGGAAGGGACTACAACGTGCTGAGGTAGGGGCAGGTTGTGGAAGGTACGACAACGTGTTGAGGTAGGGGCAGGTTGTGGAAGGTACTGTACTACAACGTGTTGAGGTAGGGGCAGGGTGTGGAAGGTACTGTACTACAACGTGCTGAGGTAGGGGCAGGGTGTGGAAGGTACTACAACGTGTTGAGGTAGGGGCAGGTTGTGGAAGGTACTACAACGTGTTGAGGTAGGGGTAGGTTGTGGAAGGTACTACAACGTGTTGAGGTAGGGGCAGGTTGTGGAAGGTACTACAATGTGTTGAGATAGGGGAAGATTGTGGAAAGTACTACAACGTGTTGAGGTAGGGGAAGGTTGTGTAAGACACTACAATGTACTATAATGTGTTGAGGTAGGGGAAGGTTGTGGAAGACACTACAATGTACTATAATGTGTTGAGGTAGGGGAAGGTTGAGGAAGACACTACAATGTACTATAATGTGTTGAGGTAGGGGAAGGTTGTGGAAGGTACTACAATGTGTTGAGTTAGGGGCAGGTTTTGGAAGGTACTACAAGTGTTGAGATAGGGGAAGATTGTGGAAGGTACTACAACGTGTTGAGGTAGGGGAAGGTTGTGGAAGACACTACAATGTACTATAATGTGTTGAGGTAGGGGAAAGTTGAGGAAGACACTACAATGTACTATAATGTGTTGAGGTAGGGGAAGGTTTTGGAAGACACTACAGTGTACTACAACGTGTTGATGTAGGGGCAGGTTGTGGAAGGTACTACAACGTGTTGAGGTAGGGGCAGGTTGTGGAAGGTAATGTACTACAACGTGTTGAGGTCGGGGAAGGTTGTGGAAGGTACTACAATGTGTAAAGGTAGGGGCAGGTTGTGGAAGGTACTACAATGTGTTGAGGTAGGGGAAGGTTGTGGAAGGTACTACAATGTGTTGAGGTAGGGAAGGTTGAGGAAGGTACTACAACGTGTTGAGGTAGGGGAAGGTTGAGGAAGGTACTATAACGTGTTGAGGTAGGGGCAGGTTGTGGAAGGTAATGTACTACAACGTGTTGAGGTCGGGGAAGGTTGTGGAAGGTACTACAATGTGTAAAGGTAGGGGCAGGTTGTGGAAGGTACTACAACATGTTGAGGTAGGGAAGGTTGTGGAAGGTACTACAACGTGTTGATGTAGGGAAGGTTGAGGATGGTACTACAACGTGTTGAGGTAGGGTAAGGTTGAGGAAGGTACTACAACGTGTTGAGGTAGGGGCAGGTTTTGGAAGGTACTACAAGTGTTGAGATAGGGGCAGGTTTTGGAAGGTACTACAAGTGTTGAGATAGGGGAAGATTGTGGAAGGTACTACGTGTTGAGGTAGGGGAAGGTTGTGGAAGACACGACAATGTACTATAATGTGTTGAGGTAGGGGAAGGTTGAGGAAGATACTACAATGTACTATAATGTGTTGAGGTACGGGAAGGTTGTGGAAGACACTACAATGTACTATAATGTGTTGAGATAGGGGAAGGTTAAGGAAGACACTTCAATGTACGACAACGTGTTGAGGTAGGGGCAGGTTGTGGAAGGTACTACAACGTGTTGAGGTAGGGGAAGGTTGAGGAAGGTACTATAACGTGTTGAGGTAGGGGCAGGTTGTGGAAGGTAATGTACTACAACGTGTTGAGGTCGGGGAAGGTTGTGGAAGGTACTACAATGTGTAAAGGTAGGGGCAGGTTGTGGAAGGTACTACAACATGTTGAGGTAGGGGAAGGTTGTGGAAGGTACTACAACGTGTTGATGTAGGGGAAGGTTGAGGATGGTGCTACAACGTGTTGAGGTAGGGTAAGGTTGAGGAAGGTACTACAACGTGTTGAGATAGGGGCAGGTTGTGGAAGGTACTACAACGTGTTGAGGTAGGGGCAGGGTGTGGAAGGTACTACAACGTGTTGAGGTAGGGGCACGTTGTGGAAGTTACTACAACGCGTTTAGGTAGGGGCAGGGTGTGGAAGGTACTACAACGTGCTGAGGTAGGGGCAGGGTGTGGAAGGGACTACAACGTGCTGAGGTAGGGGCAGGTTGTGGAAGGTACGACAACGTGTTGAGGTAGGGGCAGGTTGTGGAAGGTACTGTACTACAACGTGTTGAGGTAGGGGCAGGGTGTGGAAGGTACTGTACTACAATGTGCTGAGGTAGGGGCAGGGTGTGGAAGGTACTACAACGTGTTGAGGTAGGGGCAGGTTGTGGAAGGTACTACAACGTGTTGAGGTAGGGGTAGGTTGTGGAAGGTACTACAACGTGTTGAGGTAGGGGCAGGTTGTGGAAGGTACTACAATGTGTTGAGATAGGGAAGATTGTGGAAAGTACTACAACGTGTTGAGGTAGGGAAGGTTGTGTAAGACACTACAATGTACTATAATGTGTTGAGGTAGGGAAGGTTGTGGAAGACACTACAATGTACTATAATGTGTTGAGGTAGGGAAGGTTGAGGAAGACACTACAATGTACTATAATGTGTTGAGGTAGGGAAGGTTGTGGAAGGTACTACAATGTGTTGAGGTAGGGGCAGGTTTTGGAAGGTACTACAAGTGTTGAGATAGGGAAGATTGTGGAAGGTACTACAACGTGTTGAGGTAGGGGAAGGTTGTGGAAGACACTACAATGTACTATAATGTGTTGAGGTAGGGGAAAGTTGAGGAAGACACTACAATGTACTATAATGTGTTGAGGTAGGGGAAGGTTTTGGAAGACACTACAGTGTACTACAACGTGTTGATGTAGGGGCAGGTTGTGGAAGGTACTACAACGTGTTGAGGTAGGGGCAGGTTGTGGAAGGTAATGTACTACAACGTGTTGAGGTCGGGGAAGGTTGTGGAAGGTACTACAATGTGTAAAGGTAGGGGCAGGTTGTGGAAGGTACTACAATGTGTTGAGGTAGGGGAAGGTTGTGGAAGGTACTACAATGTGTTGAGGTAGGGGAAGGTTGAGGAAGGTACTACAACGTGTTGAGGTAGGGGAAGGTTGTGGAAGGTACTACAATGTGTTGAGGGAGGGGAAGGTTGTGGAAGGTACTGCAATGTGTTGAGGTAGGGGAAGGTTGTGGAAGGTACTACAATGTGTTGAGGTAGGGGAAGGTTGTGGAAGGTACTACAACGTGTTGAGTTAGGGGCAGGTTGCGGAAGGTACTACAATGTGTTGAGGTAGGGGCAGGTTTTGCAAGGTACTGTACTACAACGTGTTTAGACAGGGGCAGGTTGTGGAAGGTACTACAACGTGTTGAGGTAGGGGCAGGGTGTGGAAGGTACTACAACGTGTTGAGGTAGGGTCACGTTGTGGAAGGTACTACAACGTGTGGAGGTCGGGGCAGGTTGTGGAAGGTACTACAACGTGTTGAGGTAGGGGCAGGGTGTGGAAGGTACTACAACGTGTTGAGGCAGGGGCAGGGTGTGGAAGGTACTACAACGTGTTGAGGTTGGGGCAGGTTGTGGAAGGTACTACAACGTGTTGAGGTAGGGGCAGGGTGTGGAAGGTACTACAACGTGTTGAGGTAGGGGCACGTTGTGGAAGGTACTACAACGTGTGGAGGTCGGGGCAGGTTGTGGAAGGTACTACAACGTGTTGAGGTAGGGGCAGGGTGTGGAAGGTACTACAACGTGTTGAGGTAGGGGCAGGGTGTGGAAGGTACTACAACGTGTTGAGGTAGGGGCAGGGTGTGGAAGGTACTACAACGTGTTGAGGTAGGGGCAGGGTGTGGAAGGTACTACAACGTGTGGAGGTCGGGGCAGGTTGTGGAAGGTACTACAATGTGTTGAGATAGGGGAAGATTGTGGAAGGTACTACAACGTGTTGAGGTAGGGGCAGGGTGTGGAAGGTACAGTACCACAACTTGTTGAGGTAGGGGCACGTTGTGGAAGGTACTACAACGTGTTGAGGTAGGGGCAAGTTGTGGAAGTTACTGTACTACAACGTGTTGAGGTCGGGGCAGGTTATGGAAGGTACTACAATGTGTTCAGGCAGGGACAGGGTGTGGAAGGTACTACAATGTGTTGAGATAGGGGAAGATTGTGGAAGGTACTACAACGTGTTGAGGTAGGGGCAGGGTGTGGAAGGTACAGTACCACAACTTGTTGAGGTAGGGGCACGTTGTGGAAGGTACTACAACGTGTTGAGGTAGGGGCAAGTTGTGGAAGTTACTGTACTACAACGTGTTGAGGTCGGGGCAGGTTATGGAAGGTACTACAATGTGTTCAGGCAGGGACAGGGTGTGGAAGGTACAGTACTACAACGTGTTGAGGTAGGGGCAGGTTGTGGAAGGTACTACAACGTGTTGAGGTAGGGGCAGGTTGTGGAAGGTACTACAATGTGTTGAGATAGGGGAAGATTGTGGAAGGTACTACAACGTGTTGAGGTAGGGGCAAGTTGTGGAAGTTACTGTACTACAACATGTTGAGGTAGGGGCAGGTTGTGGAAGGTACTACACAACCTGCCCCTTCCTCAACACGTTGTAGTACCTTCCACACCCTGCCCCTACGTCAACACGTTGTAGTACCTTCCACAACCTGCCCCTACCTCAACACGTTGTAGTACCTTCCACACCCTGCCCCTACGTCAACACGTTGTAGTCCTCGCTAAATTCTTACTGGAGAAATATTTTTTGGCATATTTTTATTTAAATCTATTACAGTAAGGTACTTAACTGTTAGCCAGAAATGATTTGATATCGATATACAAACGGCTGCTTTCGGCATTTAATATATAATAATTACACATGACATTTAGCAGACACCTTTATCCAAAGCGACTTACAGTAATGGGTGCATACATTTTTATAGTGCATAATATAGTATATAATAATAGTACATTTTTATAGTGCATAATATAGTATATAATAATAGTACATTTTTCAACTAAGCCTTGATTGGTTGAATCATCATGCTATTAAAAGGAACCAGGGGTTGTTAAGAAAGGTCGCTGGTTCCCCGAGCCGGCAAGGTGGAAAAATCTGCCGTTCTGTCCTTGAGCAAGGCAGTTAACCTCCAACCACAACTGGTAGAACAGGGTCCATCCCTGGTACTGTCTCTTTGTCACAGCGCCCCTGTGAGGTCAGTCAAGACACCTGCAGCCACTAGCTCTCTGAGGAAGAGCTTCTCAGCGTTCACATCATGTACTACCTGGACAAAGACAATCAATACAGGAAGATACTTAAGAGACTTTAATTTGAAAAATATGTATAATTCAAAGTGCTTCTCTGACCTGGACCTTACACAAGTAGTGTACCTGGGCCTTACGAGTAGCACAAGTAGTGTACCTGGGCCTTACGAGTAGCACAAGTAGTGTACCTGGACCTTACGAGTAGCACAAGTAGTGTACCTGGGCCTTACGAGTAGCACAAGTAGTGTACCTGGACCTTACGAGTAGCACAAGTAGTGTACCTGGACCTTACGAGTAGCACAAGTAGTGTACCTGGACCTTACGAGTAGCACAAGTAGTGTACCTGGACCTTACGAGTAGCACAAGTAGTGTACCTGGACCTTACGAGTAGCACAAGTAGTGTACCTGGGCCTTACGAGCAGCACAAGTAGTGTACCTGGACCTTACGAGCAGCACAAGTAGTGTACCTGGACCTTACGAGCAGCACAAGTAGTGTACCTGGACCTTACGAGCAGCACAAGTAGTGTACCTGGACCTTACGAGCAGCACAAGTAGTGTACCTGGACCTTACGAGCAGCACAAGTAGTGTACCTGGGCCTTACGAGCAGCACAAGTAGTGTACCTGGACCTTACGAGCAGCACAAGTAGTGTACCTGGACCTTACGAGCAGCACAAGTAGTGTACCTGGACCTTACGAGCAGCACAAGTAGTGTACCTGGGCCTTACGAGCAGCACAAGTAGTGTACCTGGGCCTTACGAGTAGCACAAGTAGTGTACCTGGGCCTTACGAGCAGCACAAGTAGTGTACCTGGGCCTTACGAGCAGCACAAGTAGTGTACCTGGGCCTTACGAGTAGCACAAGTAGTGTACCTGGACCTTACGAGTAGCACAAGTAGTGTACCTGGACCTTACGAGTAGCACAAGTAGTGTACCTGGACCTTACGAGTAGCACAAGTAGTGTACCTGGACCTTACGAGTAGCACAAGTAGTGTACCTGGGCCTTACGAGTAGCACAAGTAGTGTACCTGGACCTTACGAGTAGCACAAGTAGTGTACCTGGACCTTACGAGTAGCACAAGTAGTGTACCTGGACCTTACGAGTAGCACAAGTAGTGTACCTGGACCTTACGAGTAGCACAAGTAGTGTACCTGGGCCTTACGAGTAGCACAAGTAGTGTACCTGGGCCTTACGAGTAGCACAAGTAGTGTACCTGGACCTTACGAGTAGCACAAGTAGTGTACCTGGGCCTTACGAGTAGCACAAGTAGTGTACCTGGGCCTTACGAGTAGCACAAGTAGTGTACCTGGGCCTTACGAGTAGCACAAGTAGTGTACCTGGGCCTTACGAGTAGCACAAGTAGTGTACCTGGGCCTTACGAGTAGCACAAGTAGTGTACCTGGGCCTTACGAGTAGCACAAGTAGTGTACCTGGACCTTACGAGTAGCACAAGTAGTGTACCTGGGCCTTACGAGTAGCACAAGTAGTGTACCTGGACCTTACGAGTAGCACAAGTAGTGTACCTGGGCCTTACGAGTAGCACAAGTAGTGTACCTGGGCCTTACGAGTAGCACAAGTAGTGTACCTGGGCCTTACGAGTAGCACAAGTAGTGTACCTGGACCTTACGAGTAGCACAAGTAGTGTACCTGGGCCTTACGAGTAGCACAAGTAGTGTACCTGGGCCTTACGAGTAGCACAAGTAGTGTACCTGGACCTTACGAGTAGCACAAGTAGTGTACCTGGACCTTACGAGTAGCACAAGTAGTGTACCTGGGCCTTACGAGTAGCACAAGTAGTGTACCTGGGCCTTACGAGTAGCACAAGTAGTGTACCTGGGCCTTACGAGTAGCACAAGTAGTGTACCTGGGCCTTACGAGTAGCACAAGTAGTGTACCTGGGCCTTACGAGTAGCACAAGTAGTGTACCTGGGCCTTACGAGTAGCACAAGTAGTGTACCTGGACCTTACGAGCAGCACAAGTAGTGTACCTGGGCCTTACGAGTAGCACAAGTAGTGTACCTGGGCCTTACGAGTAGCACAAGTAGTGTACCTGGGCCTTACGAGCAGCACAAGTAGTGTACCTGGACCTTACGAGTAGCACAAGTAGTGTACCTGGGCCTTACGAGTAGCACAAGTAGTGTACCTGGGCCTTACGAGTAGCACAAGTAGTGTACCTGGACCTTACGAGTAGCACAAGTAGTGTACCTGGGCCTTACGAGTAGCACAAGCAGTGTACCTGGGCCTTACGAGTAGCACAAGTAGTGTACCTGGGCCTTACGAGTAGCACAAGTAGTGTACCTGGGCCTTACGAGCAGCACAAGTAGTGTACCTGGACCTTACGAGTAGCACAAGTAGTGTACCTGGGCCTTACGAGTAGCACAAGCAGTGTACCTGGGCCTTACGAGCAGCACAAGTAGTGTACCTGGACCTTACGAGTAGCACAAGTAGTGTACCTGGACCTTACGAGTAGCACAAGCAGTGTACCTGGGCCTTACGAGTAGCACAAGTAGTGTACCTGGGCCTTACGAGTAGCACAAGTAGTGTACCTGGGCCTTACGAGCAGCACAAGTAGTGTACCTGGACCTTACGAGTAGCACAAGTAGTGTACCTGGGCCTTACGAGTAGCACAAGCAGTGTACCTGGGCCTTACGAGCAGCACAAGTAGTGTACCTGGACCTTACGAGTAGCACAAGTAGTGTACCTGGACCTTACGAGTAGCACAAGCAGTGTACCTGGGCCTTACGAGTAGCACAAGTAGTGTACCTGGACCTTACGAGTAGCACAAGTAGTGTACCTGGACCTTACGAGTAGCACAAGCAGTGTACCTGGACCTTACGAGTAGCACAAGCAGTGTACCTGGGCCTTACGAGTAGCACAAGTAGTGTACCTGGGCCTTACGAGTAGCACAAGCAGTGTACCTGGGCCTTACGAGTAGCACAAGTAGTGTACCTGGGCCTTACGAGTAGCACAAGTAGTGTACCTGGACCTTACGAGTAGCACAAGTAGTGTACCTGGGCCTTACGAGTAGCACAAGCTAACAAATGTTTTGATGGGAACAGCAAACAATCAGTGTTTGTCATTCTCTCTCCACTGCTCTTATATACTGTAGTGTACCTGGGCCTTGATGGCGTCCATACTTAGACTCTCATAGTAGTGTAGTCTGGCACTGGGATGCTGCAGGTCATAACCAAACCCTGCCAGGCTCACCTCATCACACAGCTGTAGGGCCATCACCACCGCACTGGCACCTAACGTAGGAACTAACTGGAGAGAAGAGAGGATGGCAATTAAGTGTTTATTAAGGCTAACTCGTGTTCAGACTACATCAATCTAACAAGAAACACTTCCACCCAAATGGTAAAGCAAACCATGTGGAGAGAGCCATTCAATGATTGCAACATTCATCCATTGGGTATGCATTTATACTGTACATGTACATGAAACTGACAAAATAAAGGAAACACCAACATAGTGTCTTAGTAGGGCATTGTGCCACCACAAGCCATAACAGCTTCAATGCACCTGGGCAGACATTCTACAAGTGTCTGGAACTCTTTTGGAGGGATAAGACACAAAAATTCCATCATTTGTTGATGGTGGTGGAAAACACTGTCTATGGTGCCGCTGCAGAATCTCCCATAAGTGTTCAGTTGGGTTGAGATCTGATGACTGAGACGGCCATGGCATATGGTTTACATCGTTTTCATGCTCATCAAACCATTCATTGTCATCTTATAGGGGCATAGCCATGGTAGCCAAAATAATGGAAAAAAAACAATGGCCTGCACAGCGTTTTTATACATGACCCTAAGCATGATGGGATGCTAATTGCTTATTGAACTCAGGAACCACACCTGTGTGGAAGCACCTGCTTTCAATATACTTTGTATCCCTCATTTACTCAGGTGTTTCCATTATTTTGGCAGTTACCTGTATGTCCTATAAAATGATTCTGTTGCTGTGTGTATCAGTAATAGTAACCTTCCTCTGTTGCTGTGTGTATCAGTAATAGTAACCTTCCTCTGTTGCTGTGTGTATCAGTAATAGTAACCTTCCTCTGTTGCTGTGTGTATCAGTACTAACCTTCCTCTGTTGCTGTGTGTATCAGTACTAACCTTCCTCTGTTGCTGTGTGTATCAGTAGTAGTAACCTTCCTCTGTTGCTGTGTGTATCAGTACTAACCTTCCTCTGTTGCTGTGTATATCAGTAATAGTAACCTTCCTCTGTTGCTGTGTGTATCAGTACTAACCTTCCTCTGTTGCTGTGTGTATCAGTACTAACCTTCCTCTGTTGCTGTGTGTATCAGTAGTAGTAACCTTCCTCTGTTGCTGTGTATATCAGTAGTACTAACCTTCCTCTAATGCTGTGTGTATCAGTAGTAGTAACCTTCCTCTGTTGCTGTGTGTATCAGTACTAACCTTCCTCTAATGCTGTGTGTATCAGTACTAACCTTCCTCTGTTGCTGTGTGTATCAGTAGTAGTAAACTTCCTCTGTTGCTGTGTGTATCAGTAGTAGTAACCTTCCTCTGTTGCTGTGTGTATCAGTAGTAGTAACCTTCCTCTGTTGCTGTGTGTATCAGTAATAGTAACCTTCCTCTGTTGCTGTGTGTATCAGTAGTAGTAACCTTCCTCTGTTGCTGTGTGTATCAGTAGTAGTAACCTTCCTCTGTTGCTGTGTGTATCAGTACTAACCTTCCTCTGTTGCTGTGTGTATCAGTACTAACCTTCCTCTGTTGCTGTGTGTATCAGTAGTAGTAACCTTCCTCTGTTGCTGTGTGTATCAGTAGTAGTAACCTTCCTCTGTTGCTGTGTGTATCAGTAGTAGTAACCTTCCTCTGTTGCTGTGTGTATCAGTACTAACCTTCCTCTGTTGCTGTGTGTATCAGTAGTAGTAACCTTCCTCTGTTGCTGTGTGTATCAGTAGTATTAACCTTCCTCTGTTGCTGTGTGTATCAGTAGTACTAACCTTCCTCTAATGCTGTGTGTATCAGTAGTAGTAACCTTCCTCTGTTGCTGTGTATATCAGTAGTAGTAACCTTCCTCTGTTGCTGTGTGTATCAGTAGTTGTAACCTTCCTCTGTTGCTGTGTGTATCAGTACTAATATTCCTCTGTTGCTGTGTGTATCAGTACTAACCTTCCTCTGTTGCTGTGTATATCAGTCGTAGTGACCTTCCTCTGTTGCTGTGTGTATCAGTACTAACCTTCCTCTGTTGCTGTGTGTATCAGTACTAACCTTCCTCTGTTGCTGTGTGTATCAGTAGTAGTAACCTTCCTCTGTTGCTGTGTATATCAGTAGTAGTAACCTTCTCTGTTGCTGTGTATATCAGTAGTACTAACCTTCCTCTGTTGCTGTGTGTATCAGTAGTAGTAACCTTCTCTGTTGCTGTGTATATCAGTAGTAGTAACCTTCCTCTGTTGCTGTGTGTATCAGTACTAACCTTCCTCTGTTGCTGTGTATATCAGTACTAACCTTCCTCTGTTGCTGTGTGTATCAGTAGTAGTAACCTTCCTCTGTTGCTGTGTATATCAGTAGTAGTAACCTTCCTCTGTTGCTGTGTGTATCAGTAGTAGGAACCTTCCTCTGTTGCTGTGTGTATCAGTAGTAGTAACCTTCCTCTGTTGCTGTGTATATCAGTAGTAGTAACCTTCCTCTGTTGCTGTGTATATCAGTAGTAGTAACCTTCCTCTGTTGCTGTGTATATCAGTAGTAGTAACCTTCCTCTGTTGCTGTGTGTATCAGTAGTAGTAACCTTCCTCTGTTGCTGTGTGTATCAGTACTAACCTTCCTCTGTTGCTGTGTATATCAGTAGTAGTAACCTTCCTCTGTTGCTGTGTGTATCAGTAGTAGTAACCTTCCTCTGTTGCTGTGTGTATCAGTAGTAGTAACCTTCCTCTGTTGCTGTGTGTATCAGTAGTAGTAACCTCCCTCTGTTGCTGTGTGTATCAGTAGTAGTAACCTTCCTCTGTTGCTGTGTGTATCTGTAGTTGTAACCTTCCTCTGTTGCTGTGTGTATCAGTACTAACCTTCCTCTGTTGCTGTGTATATCAGTAGTAGTAACCTTCCTCTGTTGCTGTGTGTATCAGTACTAACCTTGCTCTGTTGCTGTGTGTATCAATACTAACCTTCCTCTGTTGCTGTGTGTATCAGTAGTAGTAACCTTCCTCTGTTGCTGTGTGTATCAGTAGTTGTAACCTTCCTCTGTTGCTGTGTGTATCAGTACCAACCTTCCTCTGTTGCTGTGTATATCAGTAGTAGTAACCTTCCTCTGTTGCTGTGTGTATCAGTAGTAGTAACCTTCCTCTGTTGCTGTGTGTATCAGTAGTAGTAACCTTCCTCTGTTGCTGTGTATATCAGTAGGAGTAACCTTCCTCTATTGCTGTGTGTATCAGTACTAACCTCCCTCTGTTGCTGTGTGTATCAGTACTAATATTCCTCTGTTGCTGTGTATATCAGTAGTAGTAACCTTCCTCTGTTGCTGTGTGTATCAGTACTAATATTCCTCTGTTGCTGTGTGTATCAGTACTAACCTTCCGCTCTTGCTGTGTGTATCAGTAGTAGTAATCTTCCTCTGTTGCTGTGTGTATCAGTAGTAGTAACCTTCCTCTGTTGCTGTGTGTATCAGTAGTTGTAACCTTCCTCTGTTGCTGTGTGTATCAGTACTAACCTTCCTCTGTTGCTGTGTGTATCAGTACTAACCTTCCTCTGTTGCTGTGTGTATCAGTAGTAGTAACCTTCCTCTGTTGCTGTGTGTATCAGTAGTTGTAACCTTCCTCTGTTGCTGTGTATATCAGTAGTAGTAACCTTCTCTGTTGCTGTGTATATCAGTAGTACTAACCTTCCTCTGTTGCTGTGTGTATCAGTAGTAGTAACCTTCTCTGTTGCTGTGTATATCAGTAGTAGTAACCTTCCTCTGTTGCTGTGTGTATCAGTACTAACCTTCCTCTGTTGCTGTGTATATCAGTACTAACCTTCCTCTGTTGCTGTGTGTATCAGTAGTAGTAACCTTCCTCTGTTGCTGTGTGTATCAGTAGTAGTAACCTTCCTCTGTTGCTGTGTGTATCAGTAGTAGTAATCTTCCTCTGTTGCTGTGTGTATCAGTAGTAGTAACCTTCCTCTGTTGCTGTGTGTATCAGTAGTTGTAACCTTCCTCTGTTGCTGTGTGTATCAGTACTAATATTCCTCTGTTGCTGTGTGTATCAGTACTAACCTTCCTCTGTTGCTGTGTGTATCAGTACTAACCTTCCTCTGTTGCTGTGTTTATCAGTAGTAGTAACCTTCCTCTGTTGCTGTGTATATCAGTAGTAGTAACCTTCTCTGTTGCTGTGTATATCAGTAGTACTAACCTTCCTCTGTTGCTGTGTGTATCAGTAGTAGTAACCTTCTCTGTTGCTGTGTATATCAGTAGTAGTAACCTTCCTCTGTTGCTGTGTGTATCAGTACTAACCTTCCTCTGTTGCTGTGTATATCAGTACTAACCTTCCTCTGTTGCTGTGTGTATCAGTAGTAGTAACCTTCCTCTGTTGCTGTGTATATCAGTAGTAGTAACCTTCCTCTGTTGCTGTGTGTATCAGTAGTAGTAACCTTCCTCTGTTGCTGTGTATATCAGTAGTAGTAACCTTCCTCTGTTGCTGTGTATATCAGTAGTAGTAACCTTCCTCTGTTGCTGTGTGTATCAGTAGTAGTAACCTTCCTCTGTTGCTGTGTGTATCAGTAGTAGTAACCTTCCTCTGTTGCTGTGTGTATCAGTACTAACCTTCCTCTAATGCTGTGTGTATCAGTACTAACCTTCCTCTGTTGCTGTGTATATCAGTAGTAGTAACCTTCCTCTGTTGCTGTGTGTATCAGTAGTAGTAACCTTCCTCTGTTGCTGTGTGTATCAGTAGTAGTAACCTTCCTCTGTTGCTGTGTGTATCAGTAGTAGTAACCTCCCTCTGTTGCTGTGTGTATCAGTAGTAGTAACCTTCCTCTGTTGCTGTGTGTATCTGTAGTTGTAACCTTCCTCTGTTGCTGTGTGTATCAGTACTAACCTTCCTCTGTTGCTGTGTATATCAGTAGTAGTAACCTTCCTCTGTTGCTGTGTGTATCAGTACTAACCTTGCTCTGTTGCTGTGTGTATCAATACTAACCTTCCTCTGTTGCTGTGTGTATCAGTAGTAGTAACCTTCCTCTGTTGCTGTGTGTATCAGTAGTTGTAACCTTCCTCTGTTGCTGTGTGTATCAGTACCAACCTTCCTCTGTTGCTGTGTATATCAGTAGTAGTAACCTTCCTCTGTTGCTGTGTGTATCAGTAGTAGTAACCTTCCTCTGTTGCTGTGTGTATCAGTAGTAGTAACCTTCCTCTGTTGCTGTGTATATCAGTAGGAGTAACCTTCCTCTGTTGCTGTGTGTATCAGTACTAACCTCCCTCTGTTGCTGTGTGTATCAGTACTAATATTCCTCTGTTGCTGTGTATATCAGTAGTAGTAACCTTCCTCTGTTGCTGTGTGTATCAGTACTAATATTCCTCTGTTGCTGTGTGTATCAGTACTAACCTTCCGCTCTTGCTGTGTGTATCAGTAGTAGTAATCTTCCTCTGTTGCTGTGTGTATCAGTAGTAGTAACCTTCCTCTGTTGCTGTGTGTATCAGTAGTTGTAACCTTCCTCTGTTGCTGTGTGTATCAGTACTAATATTCCTCTGTTGCTGTGTGTATCAGTACTAACCTTCCTCTGTTGCTGTGTGTATCAGTACTAACCTTCCTCTGTTGCTGTGTGTATCAGTAGTAGTAACCTTCCTCTGTTGCTGTGTGTATCAGTAGTTGTAACCTTCCTCTGTTGCTGTGTGTATCAGTACTAATATTCCTCTGTTGCTGTGTGTATCAGTACTAACCTTCCTCTGTTGCTGTGTATATCAGTCGTAGTGACCTTCCTCTGTTGCTGTGTGTATCAGTACTAACCTTCCTCTGTTGCTGTGTGTATCAGTACTAACCTTCCTCTGTTGCTGTGTGTATCAGTAGTAGTAACCTTCCTCTGTTGCTGTGTATATCAGTAGTAGTAACCTTCTCTGTTGCTGTGTATATCAGTAGTACTAACCTTCCTTTGTTGCTGTGTGTATCAGTAGTAGTAACCTTCTCTGTTGCTGTGTATATCAGTAGTAGTAACCTTCCTCTGTTGCTGTGTGTATCAGTACTAACCTTCCTCTGTTGCTGTGTATATCAGTACTAACCTTCCTCTGTTGCTGTGTGTATCAGTAGTAGTAACCTTCCTCTGTTGCTGTGTATATCAGTAGTAGTAACCTTCCTCTGTTGCTGTGTGTATCAGTAGTAGGAACCTTCCTCTGTTGCTGTGTATATCAGTAGTAGTATTCTTCCTCTGTTGCTGTGTGTATCAGTACTAACCTTCCTCTGTTGCTGTGTATATCAGTAGTAGTAACCTTCCTCTGTTGCTGTGTATATCAGTAGTAGTAACCTTCCTCTGTTGCTGTGTGTATCAGTAGTAGTAACCTTCCTCTGTTGCTGTGTATATCAGTAGTAGTAACCTTCCTCTGTTGCTGTGTGTATCAGTAGTAGTAACCTTCCTCTGTTGCTGTGTGTATCAGTAGTAGTAACCTTCCTCTGTTGCTGTGTGTATCAGTAGTAGTAACTTTCCTCTGTTGCTGTGTGTATCAGTACTAACCTTCCTCTGTTGCTGTGTGTATCAGTACTAACCTTCCTCTGTTGCTGTGTGTATCAGTACTAACCTTCCTCTGTTGCTGTGTGTAGCAGTAGTTGTAACCTTCCTCTGTTGCTGTGTGTATCAGTACTAATATTCCTCTGTTGCTGTGTGTATCAGTACTAATATTCCTCTGTTGCTGTGTGTATCAGTACTAACCTTCCTCTGTTGCTGTGTATATCAGTCGTAGTGACCTTCCTATGTTGCTGTGTGTATCAGTACTAACCTTCCTCTGTTGCTGTGTGTATCAGTACTAACCTTCCTCTGTTGCTGTGTGTATCAGTAGTAGTAACCTTCCTCTGTTGCTGTGTATATCAGTAGTACTAACCTTCCTCTGTTGCTGTGTGTATCAGTAGTAGTAACCTTCTCTGTTGCTGTGTATATCAGTAGTAGTAACCTTCCTCTGTTGCTGTGTGTATCAGTACTAACCTTCCTCTGTTGCTGTGTGTATCAGTAGTAGTAACCTTCCTCTGTTGCTGTGTATATCAGTAGTACTAACCTTCCTCTAATGCTGTGTGTATCAGTACTAACCTTCCTCTGTTGCTGTGTATATCAGTAGTAGTAACCTTCCTCTGTTGCTGTGTGTAGCAGTAGTTGTAACCTTCCTCTGTTGCTGTGTGTATCAGTACTAATATTCATCTGTTGCTGTGTGTATCAGTACTAACCTTCCTCTGTTGCTGTGTATATCAGTCGTAGTGACCTTCCTCTGTTGCTGTGTGTATCAGTACTAACCTTCCTCTGTTGCTGTGTGTATCAGTACTAACCTTCCTCTGTTGCTGTGTGTATCAGTAGTAGTAACCTTCTCTGTTGCTGTGTATATCAGTAGTACTAACCTTCCTCTGTTGCTGTGTGTATCAGTAGTAGTAACCTTCTCTGTTGCTGTGTATATCAGTAGTAGTAACCTTCCTCTGTTGCTGTGTGTATCAGTACTAACCTTCCTCTGTTGCTGTGTATATCAGTACTAACCTTCCTCTGTTGCTGTGTATATCAGTAGTAGTAACCTTCCTCTGTTGCTGTGTGTATCAGTAGTAGGAACCTTCCTCTGTTGCTGTGTGTATCAGTACTAACCTTCCTCTGTTGCTGTGTATATCAGTAGTAGCAACCTTCCTCTGTTGCTGTGTATATCAGTAGTAGTAACCTTCCTCTGTTGCTGTGTGTATCAGTAGTAGTAACTTTCCTCTGTTGTTGTGTGTATCAGTAGTAGTAACCTTCCTCTGTTGCTGTGTGTATCAGTACTAACCTTCCTCTGTTGCTGTGTGTATCAGTACTAACCTTCCTCTGTTGCTGTGTGTATCAGTACTAACCTTCCTCTGTTGCTGTGTGTAGCAGTAGTTGTAACCTTCTTCTGTTGCTGTGTGTATCAGTACTAATATTCCTCTGTTGCTGTGTGTATCAGTACTAACCTTCCTCTGTTGCTGTGTGTATCAGTACTAATATTCCTCTGTTGCTGTGTGTATCAGTTCTAACCTTCCTCTGTTGCTGTGTATATCAGTCGTAGTGACCTTCCTCTGTTGCTGTGTGTATCAGTATTAACCTTCCTCTGTTGCTGTGTGTATCAGTACTAACCTTCCTCTGTTGCTGTGTGTATCAGTAGTAGTAACCTTCCTCTGTTGCTGTGTATATCAGTAGTAGTAACCTTCTCTGTTGCTGTGTATATCAGTAGTACTAACCTTCCTCTGTTGCTGTGTGTATCAGTAGTAGTAACCTTCTCTGTTGCTGTGTATATCAGTAGTAGTAACCTTCCTCTGTTGCTGTGTGTATCAGTACTAACCTTCCTCTGTTGCTGTTTGTATCAGTACTAACCTTCCTCTGTTGCTGTGTATATCAGTAGTAGTAACCTTCCTCTGTTGCTGTGTATATCAGTAGTAGTAACCTTCCTCTGTTGCTGTGTGTATCAGTAGTAGTAACCTTCCTCTGTTGCTGTGTGTATCAGTACTAACCTTCCTCTGTTGCTGTGTGTATCAGTACTAACCTTCCTCTGTTGCTGTGTGTATCAGTACTAACCTTCCTCTGTTGCTGTGTGTATCAGTACTAACCTTCCTCTGTTGCTGTGTGTATCAGTAGTAGTAACCTTCCTCTGTTGCTGTGTGTATCAGTACTAACCTTCCTCTGTTGCTGTGTGTATCAGTTCTAACCTTCCTCTGTTGCTGTGTGTATCAGTAGTAGTAACCTTCCTCTGTTGCTGTGTGTATCAGTACTAACCTTCCTCTGTTGCTGTGTGTATCAGTACTAACCTTCCTCTGTTGCTGTGTATATCAGTAGTAGTAACCTTCCTCTGTTGCTGTGTGTATCAGAAGTAGTAACCTTCCTCTGTTGCTGTGTGTATCAGTAATAACCTTCCTCTGTTGCTGTGTGTATCAGTAGTAGTAACCTTCCTCTGTTGCTGTGTGTATCAGAAGTAGTAACCTTCCTCTGTTGCTGTGTGTATCAGTACTAACCTTCCCCTGTTGCTGTGTGTATCTCTGCAGTGCTATGCCTGTCTTGTGCATGATCTCTGGGTTGAGTATCTGGATGTTCTCCGGCTTCAGAGGAATGTTCTCCACTATGTCTCTCCAGAACCACAGCTTGGACCACCAGCTCTAGACAACCCAACCACAGGAAGCAGAACCAGTTCAGAAACAGCTCTAGAACACAAACATAGACAGGTTTGGGGAGTAATCAGTTGCATGTAATCTGATTAGAAAAAAACTAACTGTAATTAGTTATGTTATATGCAAAAATATTGTCACGATCGTTATAATGATTGGACCAAGGTACAGGGTGGTAGGCATACATATTCCTTTAATAAATGAAGACCAAACAAAAACAACAAACTACCAAACGAAACTTGAAGCTACCCCCTGACTCAATAGGGGAGGGTCCGGGTGGGCATCTATGATGGATGACACAGGGCATCGGGGGCGGCTCCGGTGCGGGGCGATGTACCCACTCCGCTCGCAGATACGTCTTCCTCTTCCTCTGGTGCAGGGATCATCGCCGGAGGCTCCGGACCGTAAATCGTTGTAGGAGGCTCTGGACTGAGAACTCCTGCTGAAGGCTCTGGACCGCCGACCGTCGCTTTAGGCTCTGGACTGCCAACCTTCGCTGGTGGTTCCGGACCACAGACCGTCTCAGGAGGTTCTGGACTGTGGACTGTCTCAGGAGGTTCCGGACCGTGGACCGTGGTTGGAGGTTCCGGACTGTGGACCGTCGTTGGAGGTTCCGGACTGTGGACTGTCATTGGAGGTTCCGGACTGGAAACTGTCGCCAGAAGCTCTGGACTGGGAACTGTCGCCAGAAGCTCTGGACTGTGGAGGCGCACTGGAGGCCTGATGCGTGGTGCCGGCACTAGAGTACCGGCTGGTGACACGCACCTCAGGGAGAGTGTGGGGAGGAGGCACAGGACGTACTGGACGATGGAGGCGCACTGGAGGCCTGATGCACAGGACCGGTACAGGTGGCACTGGGCTGGTGAACACGCACCTCAGGGCGAGTGCAAGGAGCAGAGCACTTGAGGGAGAGTGCGAGGAGTTGGCACAGGACGCACTGTGTTGTAAAGGTACACTGGAGACCTGGTGTGTATAGCCGGCATCAATTGTTTCGGAACTTTAACACGTGTTGCAGGACGAGTACGGGGAGCTGACTCAGGTGGCACCAAACTGACAACACGTTCCTTTATTCCAAATCCGTGCATCCTCCACCAACTCAACAACTCTCCCATTTCTCTCTCCTCCGAATACTCCTTCTTCTCCCAGACTGGCTCTGGTTCACTGCTTGGCTCCGCCGACTGCTCCCCCCCACTCCTCGTATCGTCGCCGTTCCTCTCTCGCTGCCTCCATCTGCTCCCTTGGACGGCGATACTCTCCGGCCCGCGTCCAGGGTCCTTCTCCATCAGGATGTCCTCCCATGTCCACTCCTCCTGGCCACGCTGCTTGGTCCTTTTTTGGTGGGATCTTCTGTCACGATCATTATAATGATTGGACCAAGTTTCAGCGTGGTAGGCGTACATATTCCTTTAATAAATGAACACCGAACAAAAACAACAAACTACCAAACGAAACATGAAGCTACTGGATTGCACAGGCAACTAACTGTAGACAAGATCCCACAAATACCATATGAGGAAATGGCTACCTAAATATGATCCCCAATCAGAGACAACGATAAACAGCTGCCTCTGATTGGGAACCATATCAGGCCACCATAGAATTACAAATTCCCCTAGATGACCCACGCAAGTCACTATCACGCCCCAACCAACACAGAGAATAAACAGTTTACTATGGTCAGGGCATTACAAATATTGTAATCTGATTACAGATACTTTTGAAAAACTAGGTTATTACTTCTTGGATTACTTTTAAATTCAGAAAGGATGTTTATGAAAATTGAGTGCAAAGTGCAAATAGGTTCATTTTGGTAAAAAAGTCAGTCTCGTTTAAAACGGAGTTGAGAGTCTGAATGTGTCACAACGAGTAAATGAAGGTTAGTTTACAATTATGTCAACAATTCATACCCCTGTTTGCCTATTAACACATGGAGGCACCGTGTTTTCTGGGAAACGTTAGCTGACGTAAGCTAGCTAGCTCATAATCAAGCAAACCTGACATGTTTGATGCATGTCACCAGCTTTCTTTCAATAATGTTTAAACTGGCTAGCTACTGTCCTTGTAGGTTTTGATTGAATGGCAAAGACAGACCCATGAAACACCCACATCAAACCACACCCCCAACACAACTCTCGTTTGCCTTCGCTCATGGCCGCTAGCATTTATTAATGAACATTGATGAAAAACAAGGCCAAATCAGGAAGTGCAATTGACCTTTAAGTTTATTTCACCTGAGTGAGTCTGACAACAAGTCAGAGACCACTATGACAGCATACCAAATGCAGTAACTGAAGGTGCAGATTCTGTTAGGGTAATCCAAAAGTTACGTAACTGATAGAAATCTTGGACAGGTAAGTAGTAACTGTAACGGAAAGTAAGCTACCCAAGCCTGTCCATGGACAGCAGAACGTATAGAAGCTACTTTAGAAGTCCTTTTCTGTCTGCAAATCTGCACAAAAATTCCTCAAGCCACTGTGTCTCTGACAGGGAAACAAACAGGTAAACAGGGAAACCAACAGGTAGTAAACACTTTCCCACCAGAGGCTGTTTGGTGATGACAGAGGTGAGCCAGTCCAGGTCCAGGCACTTGTAGACCACCAGGGTAACCAGGGAGGTGTGTCTGTACTCGCTGGGGGAAAGGGGAGCTCCCTCTGGGTACATCAAACGGACAGTGGTCCTGGAGCCTGCGTCCCTCTCAAACCCTGACACTGGGGCATTGTTCATCCTGAGAGGACAAAGAAGAGTGTGAAGGGGAAGGAGTAAGAGGATGGGAAGGAGGCGAGAGAGGAGAAGAAGGAAACCACAGCTTCAGAAAATACTAATCTAATCCAGTATATCCCCTTAGTGACCAGGAGTGGTAGAGGTTAGTTTGGTTCCTTAGATGTATTTATTTTAGCAGTCTGGAAAACTAAAGACGGGATTGGTTAAAATAGCAGAAACAGATTGTCACTTAGGAGGTACAGTAGGGGGTCATGGAAAATATTATCTGATTTAAAAAGATTGTGCTTCTTTTACAATTACATTGATTGTATGTTTGATTGGTCATTCACCTGATGATGACATCATACTGGTCAATATGGGATCCCAGGTGGCTGCCATGTAGCACCCCTCCACTGCCCACCACCACACACCTCCTACAGCCCCCACCCCTACCTCTCCCCTCCAGAGATGGGGGCAGGCCTGGATGAGTTAGAGAGGCCAGGGCCCTAGCCACCCTCTCGTCACAGCCCTGGAGGCCCAGGGGTGGAGCCAAGTCCCAGGGAATAGACCTGTCTGCTGCAATCTCCGACTGGAGGAACACAGGGATAATCTGGAGGTCTGAGGAGGAGTCCAGGGAGAGGAGACGAGACACACACCAGCCCGGATGGCAGGGCTGCACAAGCAGGGAGGCAGAGCGGTTTAGTAATACCTGGAGGAGAGGGGAGAGGGGAGAGGGACGGGGAGTTTAGTATGACCTGGAGGAGAGAGGAGAGGGGAGAGGGTCGGGGAGTTTATTATGACCTGGAGGAGAGAGGAGAGGGGAGAGGTATGGGGAGTTTAGTATGACCTGGAGGAGAGAGGAGAGGGGAGAGGGGAGAGGGATGGGAGTTTAGTATGACCTGGAGGAGAGAGGAGAGGGGAGAGGGATGGGGAGTTTAGTATGACCTGGAGAAGAGAGGAGAGGGGAGAGGGGAGAGGGGAGAGGGATGGGAGTTTAGTATGACCTGGAGGAGAGAGGAGAGGGGAGAGGGGAGAGGGATGGGGAGTTTAGTATGACCTGGAGGAGAGAGGAGAGGGGAGAAGGGAGAGGGATGGGGAGTTTAGTATGACCTGGAGGAGAGAGGAGAGGGGAGAGGGGAGAGGGATGGGGAGTTTAGTATGACCTGGAGAAGAGAGGAGAGGGGAGAGGGGAGAGGGGAGAGGGAGAGGGATGGGAGTTTAGTATGACCTGGAGGAGAGAGGAGAGGGGAGAGGGGAGAGGGATGGGGAGTTTAGTAAGACCTGGAGAAGAGAGGAGAGGGGAGAGGGGAGAGGGAAGAGGGGAGAGGGGAGAGGGGAGAGGGGAGAGGGGAGAGGGGAGAGGGGAGAGGGATGGGAGTTTAGTATGACCTGGAGGAGAGAGGAGAGGGGAGAGGGGAGAGGGATGGGGAGTTTAGTAAGACCTGGAGAAGAGGGAGAGGGGAGAGGGATGGGAGTTTAGTATGACCTGGAGGAGAGAGGAGAGGGGAGAGGGGAGAGGGATGGGGAGTTTAGTAAGACCTGGAGGAGAGAGGAGAGGTGAGAGGGATGGGAGTTTAGTATTACCTGGAGGAGAGATGAGAGGGGAGAGGGAGGGGGAGTTCAATAAGTCCTACAGCACAGACTAGAGTAAGAGAAATCAGTTCATCACAAGAAAGCAGTTTAATACACACAACACGCACCCAAATATATAGTTGAAGTCGGAAGTTTACATACACTTAGGTTGGAGTCATTAAAACTCCATTTTCAACCACTCCACAAATTTCTTGTTAAACAAACTATAGTTTTGGCAAGTAGGTTAGGATATCTACTTTGTGCATGACACAAGTAATTTTTCAAACAATTGTTGAGAGAAAGATTATTTCACTTATAATTCACTGTATCACAATTCCATTGGGTCAGAAGTTTACATGCACTAAGTTGACTGTGCCTTTAAACAGCTTGGACAATTCCAGAAAATTATGTCATGGCTTTAGAAGCTTCTGATAGGCTAATTGACATCATTTGAGTCAATTGGATGTGTACCTGTAGATGTATTTCAAGGTCTACCTTCAAACTCATTGCCTCTTTGACATCATGGGAAAATCAAAATAAATTAGCCAAAACAACTGTAGATCTCCACAAGTCTGGTTCATCCTTGGGAGCAATTTCCAAATGCCTGAAGGTACCACGTTCATCTGTACAACCAATAGTACACAAGTATAAACAGCATGGAAACACACAGCCGTCATACAGCTCAGGAAGGAGACGCGTTTTGTCTCTTAGAGATGAACGTACTTTGGTGCAAAAAGTGAAAATCAATCCCAGAACAACAGCAAAGGACCTTGTGAAGATGCTGGAGGGAACAGGTACAAAAGTATCTATATCCACAGTAAAACGTGTCCTATATCGACATAACCTGAAAGGCCGCTCAGCAAGGAAGAAGCCACTTCTCCAAAACCGCCATAAAAAAGTCAGACTACGGTTTGCAACTGCACATGGGGACAAAGGTCGTACTTTTTGGAGAAATGTCCTCTGGTCTGATGAAACAAAAATAGAACTGTGTGACCATAATAGCCATCGTTATGTTTGGAGGAAAAATGGGGAGGCATGCAAGCCGAAGAACACCATCCCAACCGTGAAGCACGGGGGTTGCAGTATCATGTTGTGGGGCTGCTTTGCTGCAGGAGGGACTGGTGCATTTCACAAAATAGATGGCATCATGAGGACGGAAAATTATGTGGATATATTGAAGCAACATCTCAAGACATCAGTCAGGAAGTTAAAGCTTGGTCGCAAATGTGTCTTCCAAAGAGACAATGACCCCAAGCATACTTAAGGACAACAAAGTCAAGGTATTGGAGTGACCATCACAAAGTCCTGACCTCAATCCTATAGAACATTTGTAGGCAGAACTGAAAAAGCGTGTGCGAGCAAGGAGGCCTACAAACCTGACTCAGTTACAGCAGCTCCTGAGGAGAAATGGACCTTGATTCCCCCAACTTATTGTGGGAAGCTTGTGGAAGGCTACCCAAACATTTGTCCCACATTAAGCAATTTAATGGCAATGTTACCAAATGCTAATTGAGTGTATGTACACTTCTGACCCACTGGGAATGTGATGAAAGAAATAAAAGCTTAAATAAGTCATTCTACTCTACTATTATTCTGACATTTCACATTCTTAAAATAAAGTGGTGATCCTAACTGACCTAAAACAGGGAATTTTTACGAGGATTAAATGTCAGGAATGGTGACAAACTGAGTTAAAATGAATTTGGCTAAGGTGTATGTAAACGTCCGACTTCAACTGTAATCATGTATTCATGTGCTTTTGTGTGTGTTCAGTACCATGTCAGTGTGTTGGTTGTCGTTAGCCCCTGACAGAGGGTCTGAAGGTATAAGAGCAGGGACCAGGATAGCAGAGTAGCATCCCACCAGCAGCACTAGACTCAAGGCTAGGTTGTTAGTCCTGGAATAGAAAGGATATACGTGAATGACACACACACACACACACACACACACACACACACACACACACGCGCGCACGCGCGCACGCACACACACACGCACACACACACACACACACACACACACACACACACACACACACACACACACACACACACACACACACACACACACACACACACACACACACACACACACACACACACACACACACACACACATTTACATTTAAGTCATTTAGCAGACGCTCTTATCCAGAGCGACTTACAAATTGTTGCATTCACCTTATGACATCCAGTGGAACAGCCACTTTACAATAGTGCATCTAAATCTTAAAGGGGGGTGAGAAGGATTACTTATCCTATCCTAGGTATTCCTTAAAGAGGTGGGGTTTCAGGTGTCTCCGGAAGGTGGTGATTGACTCCGCTGTCCTGGCGTAGTGAGGGAGTTTGTTCCACCATTGGGGGCCAGAGCAGCGAACAGTTTTGACTGGGCTGAGCGGGAACTGTACTTCCTCAGTGGTAGGGAGGCGAGCAGGCCAGAGGTGGATGGACGCAGTGCCCTTGTTTGGGTGTAGGGCCTGATCAGAGCCTGGAGTGTTACACACACACACACACACACACACACACACACACACACACACACACACACACACACACACACACACACACACACACACACACACACACACACACACACACACACACACACACACACACACACACACACACACACAGAGAGCCATACCTGCTGAGTAGCATCTCCCTGGTGTCAGGTGTAGGTCTCCTGTGTGTAACTGTAACAGCTGTTTTCTCAGTGAAGTCAGCATCAGGCACCGGAGGAGAGATGTAGTCATCTGGGTCCTCCACACTAAGGTGTTTCAGAGTCACCATGCTGACCTGAGGTCAGACCAGGGAAAGGTAGGATCACGATTGTGGTTGTGGCTAAGGTTAGGGTTCAGCCAGATTGTGGCCATTCAGCAGGGGAGGCAGGTAGCCTTGAGGTTAAAGCGTTGGGCCAGTAATTGCACGTTTTTGGTTCGAGTCCTGGAGCTGACATTGTGAAAAAAGCTGTTGCTGTGCTGTTGTCACCAACTGTTCCAGGGGTGCTGGACGATGATGAGTCTGTCTGTGTCCCCATTCCCTGCGGGTGTCTCAGTGAGAGTTGGGCTATTCAATACATGCATTTCCATTACAGTGAAAAAATAAACACCCTTCAAATTACTTTAGGGTTAGTGTCACACCAGGGGAAAGGTTAGGGATGAGATCCTATTTTTCTGTGCTTGTCCTGAAATCCATTAAAACTGTCCACACCAAGACATTGACAATATTTACTGAAGGGTGCTGTTGCTAGCTAACTCCACACAGCCACTAGTGAACTTAACAAAGGCATATCTCAGTGACAAACTTGTCTAAATGAAGGTTGAATAGAACAATTCAAAATATTTCATATCAGAAAAACTAAGCAAAAATACCTACCTAAAGACTAGGGGCTCAGAAATGTTAGAGAAAGTCTGTAGAGAGCAGTCGTCTGGTGTTCTTCTTCTGTCCTCCATGCTCTGGTGACGAACAAGAAGGCAAAGGACTATAATCAGCTAAAATGGCTGCCACACTAAACTGAAGATGTCCCTAACCGCTGTTCTAAGGTCAGTTTTGCGTTTGTACTACTTGTGGTAAACGTTAAGATTAAGGTGAGGGTGAGCTGATTCTACATCTGTGTCAGAGAGTTTGTAATGCTGTTTATGCACCAGTGAACTCTGCCTCCTCCTTCCTAACTGAAAATTAATAATTGACCTACTGTTACACAGTAAGACAGTCAGGCTCACAGGAACAACAGCCAGTGTGTGTGTGTGTGTGTGCGTGTCGTTGGAAAATTGAGGATGTGCACCTGTATGTGTGTGTGTGTGTGTGTGTGTGTGTGTGTGTGTGTGTGTGTGTGTGTGTGTGTGTGTGTGTGTGTGTGTGTGTGTGTGTGTGTGTGTGTGTGTGTGTGTGTGTGTGTGTGTGTGTGTGTGTGTGTGTGTGTGTGTGTGTGTGTGTGTGTGTGTGTGTGTGTGTGTGTGTGTGTGTGTGTGTGTGTGTGTGTGTGTGTGTGTGTGTGTGTGTGTGTGTGTGTGTGTGTGCTAACGTACACGACCGTTCAAAAGTTTGGGGTCACTTAGAAATGTCCTTGTTTTTTAAAGAAAAGCTGAAAACTGTTGTTCTAAATAAAGAAGCAATAAAACTGGCCTTCTTTAGACTAGTTGAGTATCTAGCTTCATTAAATAGTAACCGCAAAACACCAGTCTCAACGTCAACAGTGAAGAGGCGACTCCAGGATGCTGGCCTTCTAGGCAGAGCTCCTCTGTTCAGTGTCTGTGGTCTTTTGCCCATCTTAATCATTTATTTTTATTGGCCAGTCTGAGATATGGCTTTTTCTTTGCAACTCTGCCTAGAAGACCTCATCCCGGAGTCGCCTCTTCACTGTTGAAGTTGAGACGGGTGTTTTGCAGGTACTATTTAATGAAGCTGCCAGTTGAGGACTTGTGAGTCATCTGTTTCTCAAACTAGACAGTGTAATGGCCTCCCACTCTTCTTTCTATTCTGGTTAGAGCCAGTTTCTGTGCTTTTCTTTCAAAAACAAGGACATTTGTAAGTGACCCCAAACTTTTGAACGGTAGTGTATGTAGAGAAATACGGGACCATCTGTACAAATGTAATAACTTTTGTGTATGCCTTTTTACATTGATCCGTCTGAGCACTCATATTGAGGCTTGTTCTGTGCTCTCGGCCCAAGTGTACTGGTGATGTCTCACACACACACAGCCTAAGTAATAACTATACTTATTTACTGCTCTCTAATGTCCTCTTAACCTGAGATGTATATCAATCACCATGACTCATCCTGCTGGATCACACATTTATTACAGCTCAGATAAATAGCATGCTCTGGTGGTGGGCTGCTCAGTATGTTAGCCTGACCTTTACTATCAACTGCTTTTCAAAGGTGTGCATGTGAAAGGGTGGTGTGCTGTGTGTGTGTGTGTTTGTGCTGTGTGTGTGTGTGTGTGTGTGTGTGTGTGTGTGTGTGTGTGTGTGTGTGTGTGTGTGTGTGTGTGTGTGTGTGTGTGTGTGTGTGTGTGTGTGTGTGTGTGTGTGTGTGTGTGTGTGTGTGTGTGTGTGTGTGTGTGTGTGTGTGCGTAAGGCCGAGCGGGAGGGGGGGAACTGTGAACAACATTTGTAACATACAAAGGCTTTTGTTACAGACTGATAAACCGACTGATAATTGTGTCAAACTGTATCCTTAAAGGACGGTCCTCGACGCCGGTCTCTGATTGGTTGCTTCACGGTATGAGCCTTGCCGATATTTACAAGGTATCACTTGACGCACTTATAAATAACGTAATCGTCCCAAACTGTGAGTTTACAGGCCTGGAGTCTGGAGGCCTTGTAAAACAACAGCTAACAGGGCTGGCACAGAGCAGGGTAAAACTAAGAGCTCGTGGAACGAATGCACCCTGTGCTCATGACTCTAGAGTGTGTGTGTGTGTGTGTGTGTGTGTGTGTGTGTGTGTGTGTGTGTGTGTGTGTGTGTGTGTGTGTGTGTGTGTGTGTGTGTGTGTGTGTGTGTGTGTGTGTGTGTGTGTGTGTGTGTGTGTGTGTAAGGGGGGGGAGGTCACATAATAAATGACCTGTCTACTAGGGTTTCACAATGCCCCTGGTGAGCCTGGCATTCCAGCAGGAAGTATAAGATCATCCGGACTGCCACATCCCAGCTGGTAACCAACCGGTCCCCTGAGCAGGTTATACTGACGTTTAGACAGACAATCTGTTTGCTATTCAGCTGTTAGAACTGTTAGATGTAAATTGGAAGTGAGAAGTGTGAAGTTGTTTCCACCACAGGTTGTGTTTCTGTCATTTTGTTTCCATTCCAACCCTGAACGGACATCCCAGTATGGAGGAGGATGAGCAGTGGGCTACCAATGTGACAGCAGAACAGGACCTCCACAAGTCTGAGGTAGGGGGAAATGAGCAATTATTTAGCACGTTTTAAACTCAAGATGCATTCTAATAGTAAATAGGTAACACGTCATTGCGTTATCATAAACGACAATGGTGTATTAAAAACCCCATTCCTTACCCCAGAACACTTCAACGGGTGACTATCCAGGAAGACAAGTGAAAGGGAACTCTATTGAGATGGCTAGTGGGACACTAACCTGCGAGGCTGTATACTTTCTGTGCCTCACACCTTTTCCTAACCAAGGCTCTAATGAAGATGGATGGGAGCGTCAGGGCTGAATCCGATTCATGACATAATAGACAAATGTTTTACATTGAGAAAGTTGCCTGAGAGCTCAAATATTGGCATCATATTTAGCCACAGATGAGTATTTAACGGTCCAATGCAGCCGTTTTTAAATCTCAATATCACATCATTTCTGCGTAACAGTTTGTTTTCATTTAAAATGGTTAAAAATAAACAAAAGCAAATTTCTCAAGCAAGAATTATGTTAGAACTGAGTAAGGAGGGGAAAACTGGAAACCATCTGTTATTGGCAGAGAGGTTTGGAACTCTCTTTCTAATTGGTCTATTAACTAATATACAGCTTGGTGCTGTTACCATGGAAGGTCCAAACTCCATCCCACCAAAACAGTCTGAAATTTCAGGAGATCTTTTCGAACAGCTCTTACACTAAAAGGGCATTGTCATCATTTTCACAATTTCACAGTATTTTTTCACCCTCATAGTGTGGAAATTATATAAAACACAGGAAAATATCTGGGCCTTTAAAACAATGACGTATCCTACTGTACATTTTAACATAGACATAAACATGTGTAAAAACACCCACACATACAGTACATGCACTTGCATTAGCTGGTGTGAACTGTGTGTGAGGCTGAGTGACCTGAGCTAGCCTTTGCTGTGACTGTGTGACTATGTGTGACCCATTGACTGTATAAGAATGGACAAAGCCATCAATGACATCACACCATTTAAAGCTCAGGAAGTCGGTTTTAGCTTGCTAAGATGGCGTTTCTTGGAAGTGGGGAGAATGGCGACCGCTTCAGGAAGTGGGAGGGACGACTGCCCACTCTCATTGAGTATTTCAAGTTTAAGTCCGACCGGGGACTGCAGGCTGCCGGTAACAACAAATGTATCCTTTTAACTTGTTCTTTGTGAGATTTGTTTATAATTCGTTCAAGGACATACTGTACATCTGGTGTAATAGAAGCAATTATTGATACTGTGACTGTCTTCTGATTTTAATTTCATTCACACAAATATTGACCATGAAGATTGCCATTTTCCCATTCAGTACATAGGGGGATACTGCTTTCTGAAAACAACAGCCTGCAGTTCTCTGGTCGGCCATGAACTTCATGGCTTCAATGAGAGGGGGCAGTTCTCCCCCTGGCGTGACCTATAGTTATCTGAGGTATCTATAACCACATGACCCGTTGCTGCTTCTGAAATAGTTTACAGCTTATTAACTTAACAGCCTGACCTCTGACCTACAGTAGGCTATCTATAGTACATTGCTACATCTTTACAACTAATACATGAAATCAAGTAATTACTGAAATATAAATAATGTCCTTGATTAGACATGTATTTTGTTTCATAGACACTTTCATAGACATTTGAATGTCATGGTGTCTGCAAGGATTTTACTTCAGGATTTTAGTTCATATTTGTTCATGTTTTTACCCTTCTAATATCATCATTTCAGTTTGCAATGATTCATTTGACTAGTCCGTGCAAAAATACATGATATTACATGGACAAGTGTTCTTGTAGATTCCTCTATGATCCATGCCCCTCAACAGATGGTTTGATACTGCCTCCAGGGAGAGAGCAGAGTTACATATCACCTTCTACAAGCAGACAGATTTGGGATTCACAGATTTTAATGAATGACTTCATTTATACTTTCTTACACCAGCAGTTCAGCACTGGAGGGAAATTAGCTTGTTATTTACACATTATATTTACCACTAATCTCATGTTACACTTTTGTTCATCGCTTTAGTGTAATATTTAGTGCAAGTATGTGGTACATTTTCACAACTCTTAGTACAAAATGCAAAACAGATCATCAAACAGGCAGTTTTTCCAAAACTTTAAGCACATTTTCAATTGACAATTCAACACACAAAATCATAAGTCACTTTTTCACAAAACGTAAATCAGTGTTTTATCTGGAAATAAATGTTTCACATTACAATACATGTTCATATAAAGCAAGTGCCTTTTGTAATGCAATGCTCACATCACTTTTGATATGATTATGTTCTCATTTTCTAAAATACATTTTACCATTACTTAATCCAACTGCTCTTAATCGATAATCACTTAACTGTCTGGTAAACCTAGAATTTACACTGGCTTGTCTACTACATATTTAGAGAACTACATCATTCAAATGTATGTCTGAAAAATAGAAACAAAAAAGGTATTATATATATTTGTAATTATTATAATTGTATTTATTTAACCAGGCAAGTCAGTTAAGAACAAGTTATTATTTACAATGACAGCCTACATCAGCCAAACCCGGACGACGCTGGGCACATTGTGCGCTGCCCTACCGTATGGGACTCCCAATCATGGCCAGTTGTGATACAGCGTGGATTCGAACCAGGCTGTCTGTAGTGACACTGAAGTGATGCCTCAAGCACTGAGATGCAGTGCCTTAGACCGCTGCACCACTATTGACTGTACTACTATGACAATGACTATTATGATTTTATTTCACAGTAAATAAAATAAAAATATGTTATTGACAAGATCAGATATATACTGTATGTAACAAATCAAAGTTTACTGGTCACTGTCACGACTTCCACCGAAGGTGGCCCCTCTCCCTGTTCGGGCGGCGCTCGGCAGTCGTCAGCGCCGGCCTACTAGAAGGTGGCTCCTCTCCCTGTTCGGGCGGCGCTAGGCAGTCGTCAGCGCCGGCCTACTAGAAGGTGGCTCCTCTCCCTGTTCGGGCGGCGCTCGGCAGTCGTCAGCGCCGGCCTACTAGAAGGTGGCTCCTCTCCCTGTTCAGGCGGCGCTAGGCAGTCGTCAGCGCCGGCCTACTAGAAGGTGGCTCCTCTCCCTGTTCGGGCGGCGCTAGGCAGTCGTCAGCGCTGGCCTACTAGAAGGTGGCTCCTCTCCCTGTTCGGGCGGCGCTCGGCAGTCGTCAGCGCCGGCCTACTAGAAGGTGGTTCCTCTCCCTGTTCGGGCGGCGCTAGGCAGTCGTCAGCGCCGGCCTACTAGAAGGTGGCTCCTCTCCCTGTTCGGGCGGCGCTCGGCAGTCGTCAGCGCCGGCCTACTAGAAGGTGGCTCCTCTCCCTGTTCGGGCGGCGCTAGGCAGTCGTCAGCGCCGGCCTACTAGAAGGTGGCTCCTCTCCCTGTTCGGGCGGCGCTCGGCAGTCGTCAGCGCCGGCCTACTAGAAGGTGGTTCCTCTCCCTGTTCGGGCGGCGCTAGGCAGTCGTCAGCGCCGGCCTACTAGAAGGTGGCTCCTCTCCCTGTTCGGGCGGCGCTCGGCAGTCGTCAGCGCCGGCCTACTAGCCATCACCGATCCACTTTTCCTTTTCGTTTGTGTCTGTCTGTTTTGTTTACACCTGTGTCCTATTAGTTCATTTCGGTGGGTTTATTAACCTCAGCTGCCTGCTAGTCTTTGTGCGGGATTATTCTTTTTTTGTTTCTCACAGTCGTTGTACCGTTGGTACTGTATTAGGAGTAGAGGTTTCTCCTTTGTGTGTTTCATGATTTTCTCTAGGTGTGGTGACTTCGTTGGGGTGTGTTTTGTGATTTTCCCTAGGTGTGGCGACTTCGTTGGGGTGTGTTTCGTGATTTTCTCTAGGTGCGGCGACTTCGTTGGGGTGTGTTTCGTGATTTTCCCTAGGTGTGGCGACTTCGTTGGGGTGTGTTTCGTGATTTTCCCTAGGTGTGGCGACTTCGTTGGGGTGTGTTTCGTGATTTTCCCTAGGTGTGGCGACTTCGTTGGGGTGCGTTTCGTGATTTTCTCTAGGTGTGGCGACTTCGTTGGGGTGCGTTTTGTGATTTTCCCTAGGTGTGGCGACTTCGTTGGGGTGTGTTTCGTGATTTTCCCTAGGTGTGGCGACTTCGTTGGGGTGTGTTTTGTGATTTTCCCTAGGTGTGGCGACTTCGTTGGGGTGTGTTTCGTGATTTTCTCTAGGTGTGGCGACTTCGTTGGGGTGTGTTTCGTGATTTTCCCTAGGTGTGGTGACTTCGTTGGAGTGCGTTTCGTGATTTTCTCTAGGTGTGGCGACTTCGTTGGGGTGCGTTTTGTGATTTTCCCTAGGTGTAGTGACTTCGTTGGAGTGCGTTTCGTGATTTTCTCTAGGTGTGCCGACTTCATTGGGGTGTGTTTCGTGATTTGTGCCATGCTCTTACTAACTGAGTCACGTACAGGACCTCTACAATAGATCGGTACAATGCTGTACAATACAATACACCATTACAATGCAGGTGGAAGATGTATGATTTCCACTACCCTCCTTTGGGCCATGGATGAGGCATGCAATGACATCAGTCCAGACCTATGTCAGGCTTGGATTCACCATGCCAAAAGGTTTTTCCCCAGGTGCATGAACAATTAACACATTTACTGTTACTTCTTTCTATGGGCGAAATGCTCAAAACAGGCTTGATGCAAACTAGTGCTGCTTAACATTGTTTCCTTCATTTCTTTCATTTGAATACATTGTGAAAGATGTTTCCAATGATCACACGTGGGATAGAAATTATGGAAATGTGATGTTTAGTCCATTTTAATGGGTAGTGCAAGTGTTGCCTAATGTAAAACCCAGTGTAATGTCTTGCACTTTGCAGTACTGTTGGATTAGCTGGTTGTTCAAATAACTAAATTGAGAAGATATCATTATGTTGTGTTTTGGTGATTAAACCAATGTACTCATTATATTTCACAGTAAACTTAGATTTTGGATCAATGGTTGTGTGGTGAAAGATGTCTGCAAACAAAATGAATGCGTAATGAATGGTTTTGATTGTAAAATGGCTGCTTTACGAGTGTTGTTAGTTTGGAGTTTTGTACTAACAGTTTTTAAAATTCATCACGTACCAAAGCTTTAATTTTATTTTTAAACTGTAAACATAAGTACTCTTACTGCAGGCACAGAAGGGTTACGCCGGTTTTCTACAAATGGAAAATAATGTTTTGCTTGTCTTTCTATTTTTGCATGTCTGTTAATTGTAAAGTACATTAAGGTGTGTTTATCACTTAGTTATGATTTGAATATTATTTCTCTGTTATTAACCAGCGTCGCAGAGCGAGAGCGGTGAAGCTGGGACATATGAAGTGGGACACACCTGAACAGGAAGAACCAGGCTGTGAACCCACCAATCACAACGTTGAAAGCATCCAGGTAAAGGAAGTAAACTTCTGATACATTTGGTTATGTATTCACCCTCAGTTACATTAATCTGTGAATCCCACATTGTAAATCCAGCAATAGTTTACTGTCAATACATTCTACTTAGCTCTCTTTTTACCAGGCTTGTTATTGAGACAATATTTGATTCTATTCACCTGTATTTTATGAAGAACACACAACCTATTCCCCTATATCTATATTCACCTATATCTATACTCACCTATATCTATACTCACCTATATCTATACTCACCTATATCTATATTCACCTATATCTATATTCCCCTATATCTATATTCACCTATATCTACCTCAAGAGGCTGTTTATATTTCCCCAAGTTTGTTTACTGCCAACAACATTGTTCTATTACCAGATATTTTGTTGAGAACATGTTCTCATTTACAAGCTATGAGGTTACCATGCTATGAATGTATCTGGCCATTAGCCACTTCAACATGTGCCCCTGGCATCTCTGCTTTTACAGGCACTGACCTGACCCTCTCACACCAACTCCCCTTCTATCCCTGGTAGTAAATCAGGTGGAGGCTCGCTACTGTTCAGACAGCTGTTGGTTTACACTAGACACAGAACAAAGGAAGGGAGGCCAGTCACTCACACCAGACTCTAGGGTTGGTGTATGAAGAATGAGCCAATAGTAATACTTTTAATAGTTAAGACAATATTAGATATAATTACACGATGAATGTGATCTATCTCGTGTCGTGTTTTGGCAGTCATATTCTTTATTGTTGTTATTATGTCAAGGTAGAGAGAGAGAGAAAGAGGGGGTAGGGGGGGGGTACCAATTCTGAGTCAGTCTGTATGAGAGGAGAATCTAATCTTCTGACCACCATCTTGTCTCCCCTAGCCAGCGGAGAGAGAGAGGAATTCATTTTCAGAGGGGAAGATAGTTGATCAGGGAGGACCAGAGAGCATCAAGGAGATCTGCCGGAGGAGGAAGTTGAAGAAGTCAGGGTCCTCATCCAAGGTGGCCATGGACATACCTGTGGTGAGGCAACATTTAGATCACATTTAGCAATATTTATTTTTGATGACCGGAACAATGCAGAATATACTCTTGTTTGTCATTTTGAAGAGTGGGACCAAGGTTTGATGATTCTGGATCAGTTGCAAGTCCCAGAGAGTAACACAAACATGTTTTCATGGGTCTCTGTGTTTGTCAGTTAGGACCTGTAGACACTTTTGACTTCATGAAGGCAGCGACTCAGGGTAAACTCAAAGTGGTGGAGAAATACCTGGAAGATGGAGGAGACCCAAATTTCAGTGATGAGGAAAGTACTCTTCTGTATGGTATATGGTCAGCTTATCATGTCACATGATCTGGATTTTAACCTTTATTAAGCGTCTTTCATCGAACGATCACTTTTTCTTTTAATGTCAGAAGTTCTAGCACCATCCTCAGACAATTGCTTTAATTTTTGGTCTAATTCCCATTTCTGGAAAAGGCTTAAAACAAAGGTTAAAATCCAGTCATGTGGCTTCACTTCACAAAATATATGTATTTACTTGTTGAAAGATCTGGCCTCAATAGTTCAAAGTTCAACTGTATTGTCCAAGAGGTCAATTGAAATGATTGTGGCCTAGCAATCTGCAATGGCCTTGCCCTACTATAGCAGTAGCACAAAATATATTTTTTTAACTCTTGTACCTTTTACCTGAAACAGATATCATTTTAACAGTTCAACATCTTACATAACTAAATATTTTTCCAGTTAAGGAGGACGGCACTACACTTTGCCTCCATCGAGGGACACTCTACCATCATCCAGAAGCTTCTAGAGAAAGGAGCTAACATCAATTCTAAAGACCGGGTGAGAGACTCTTGCCATTAACACAGTATGTTCTATAGTCAATGTAAGTTGCCGTGATAAAAGCTATGAAATTACATAGTTGACATAATTGTGTTTTTAACTCCAATACTAGGGAACAAACAGACAACTTTTAATCATATATACAGTATGTAACCTCTATATAACCTCAAGTATTGTGCTGATAACTGGATAATTGATAAGGTTAGGGCTGTGGAATGGAAAGCTGGTGATGAGTCATTTGTTAAGACATTGTACAGTGAAGGTGGCCATGTGTGTGTTCAGCTGGAGTCCAGAGCTGTTCACTGGGCCTGTAGAGGAGGAAGCCTAGCTGTGATCGGGGTCCTCCAGAAACATGGAGCAGACCTCAACATCAGGGACAAGGTGAGACGTGGGTGTGTGTGTCATGATGCTTTTGTGCGACTATAGCTACTGACATTTCATTCATTATGGATGAATAGCCAGCTAACAGAATGGCCATCTACCCACGGCCTTATCATTTCACCAGTCCAGGGTTGTCCTCAGTGGGGATAAGATACACTGCTCAAAAAAATTAAGGGAACACTAAAATAACACATCCTAGATCTGAATGAATGAAATATTCTTATTAAATACTTTTTTCTTTACAGAGTTGAATGTGCTGACAACAAAATCACACAAAAATGATCAATGGAATTTATCAACCCATGGAGGTCTGGATTTGGAGTCACACTCTAAATTAACGTGGAAAACCACACTACAGGCTGATCCAGCTTTGATGTAATGTCCTTTAAAACAAGTCAAAATGAGGCTCAGTAGTGTGGGTGGCCTCCACGTGCCTGTATGACCTCCCTACAATGCCTGGGCATGCTCCTGATGAGGTAGCGGATGGTCTCCTGAGGGATCTCCTCCCAGACCTGGACTAAAGCATCCGCCAACTCCTGGACAGTCTGTGGTGCAACGTGGCATTGGTGGATGGGGCGAGACATGATGTCCCAGATGTGCTCAATTGGATTCAGGTCTGGGGAACGGGCAGGCCAGTCCATAGCATGAATGCTTTCCTCTTGCAGGAACTGCTGACACACTCCAGCCACATGATGTCTAGCATTGTCTTGCATTAGGATGAACCCAGGGCCAACCGCACCAGCATATGGTCTCACAAGGGGTCTGAGGATCTCATCTCGGTACCTAATAGCAGTGAGGCTACCTCTGGCGAGTACATGGAGGGCTGTGCAGCCCCCCAAAGAAATGCCACCCCACACCATGACTGACCCACCGCCAAACCGGTCATGCTGGAGGATGTTGCAGGCAGCAGAACGTTCTCCGCGGCGTCTCCAGACTGTCACGTCTGTCACATGTGCTCAGTGTGAACCTGCTTTCATCTGTGAAGAGCACAGGGTGCCAGTGGCGAATTTGCCAATCTTGGTGTTCTCTGGCAAATGAAAAACGTCCTGCACGGTGTTGGGCTGTAAGCACAACCCCCACCTGTGGATGTCGGGCCCTCATACCATCCTCATGGAATCTGTTTCTGACCGTTTGAGCAGATACATGCACATTTGTGGCCTGCTGGAGGTCATTTTGCAGGGCTTTGGCAGTGCTCCTCCTGCTCCTCCTTGTACAAAGGCGGAGGTAGCGGTCCTGCTGCTGGGTTGTTGCCCTCCTACGGCCTCCTCCACGTCTCCTGATGTACTGGCCTGTCTCCTGGTAGCGCCTCCATGCTCTGGACACTACGCTGACAGACACGGCAAACCTTATTGCCACAGCTCGCATTGATGTGCCATCCTGGATGAGCTGCACTACCTGAGCCACTTGTGTAGGTTGTAGACTCCGTCTCATGCTACCACTAGAGTGAAAGCACCGCCAGTATTCAAAAGTGACCAAAACATCAGCCAGGAAGCATAGGAACTGAGAAGTGGACTGTGGTCCCCACCTGCAGAAACACTCCTTTATTGGGGGTGTCTTGCTAATTGCTCATTTTCACCTGTTGTCTATTCCATTTGCACAACAGCATGGGAAATTGATTGCCAATCAGTGTTGCTTCCTAAGTGGACAGTTTGATTTCACAGAAGTGTGATTGACTTGGAGTTACATTGTGTTGTTTAAGTGTTCCCTTTATTTTTTGGAGCAGTGTATATTAAGAATATACATGTTTCTTTGTCCTTTGACATGTAGAATTGGGAAGATTTCAGCTACAAGGAATTGTTATCTGCAGCATCTTTCACAATGTATTTCACATCAATACCGGTGAAGAGGAGGAAATGAGTAGAAATGCGCCCATGTTGGCTGTAACTCTCTCTCTCTCTCGCTCTCTCTCTTTCTCTCTCTCATCCCTAGCTGATGGCCAGCCCTCTCCATGTGGCCACCAGGACAGGCCATTCTGATGTAGTGGGACACCTGCTGAACAGTGGAGCCAAAATCAACGCCAGAGACAGGGTAGGACGTCATGCTTTCTCACTGCATCATACCTGGTCTAATATGATTCTGTAAGCCAGTTTTGTGTGGTATTGGTGCTTAAAAATCATTTTATCATTCCTTTCCTCTTGAAATACAATAAACAAACATCATCATTGAGGCAATTTGGCTCATCATCTTGGTTGTCCTCATTGTCATCATTATCTTGGTTGTCGTCATTATCTTGGTTGTCGTCATTATCTTGGTTGTCGTCATTATCTTGGTTGTCCTCATTATCTTGGTTGTCCTCATTATCTTGGTTGTCCTCATTGTCATAATTATCTTGGTTGTCCAGAAGAAGTATTTTGTTGACACAGCTTCTAAAATGGAGTATTACATCAAGCATTTCATTAACTGCAAAACCACTCATGTCATCTATAGATTGGAATGTCCACAGTGCAAGGTGTTCTACATTGGAAGGACAAAGAGACCGCTTAGCGGAACACAAGTACGCCATGCGGGTAGGCAATGAAGACTACCCCACGGCAAGGCACCATAAGTCCTTACACCATGGTAACCCTGCCTCCCTACAAGCTATGGGTATTGATCATGTTCCAGCCTCTATTAGAAAAGGGGACCGTCTTAAACAGTTAAACCAAAGGGAAAGTTTTGGGATTTACAAACTACATGCCACAAAGTAACCTGGTTTAAATGAAGATATGGATTTACAAACTACAGGTCACGAAGTACCCTGGTTTAAATGAAGATATGGATTTACAAACTACAGGCCACTAAATACCCTGGTTTAAATGAAGATATGGATTTACAAACTACAGGCCACTAAATACCCTGGTTTAAATGAAGATATGGATTTACAAACTACAGGCCACTAAATACCTTGGTTTAAATGAAGATATGGATTTACAAACTACAGGCCACTAAATACCCTGGTTTAAATGAAGATATGGATTTACAAACTACAGGCCACTAAATACCCTGGTTTAAATGAAGATATGGATTTACAAATTACAGGCCACTAAATACCCTGGTTTAAATGAAGATATGGATTTACAAACTACAGGCCACCAAGTACCCTGGTTTAAATGAAGATTGGATTTACAAACTACAGGCCACTAAATACCCTGGTTTAAATGAAGATATGGATTTACAAACTACAGGCCAGTAAGTACCCTGGTTTAAATGAAGATATGGATTTACAAACTACAGGCCACTAAGTACCCTGGTTTAAATGAAGATATGGATTTAAAAACTACAGGCCACTAAATACCCTGGTTTAAATGAAGATATGGATTTACAAACTACAGGCCACTAAGTACCCTGGTTTAAATGGAGATATGGATTTACAAACTACAGGCCACTAAGTACCCTGGTTTAAATGAAGATATGGATTTACAAACTACATGCCACTAAGTACCCTGGTTTAAATTAAATTAAGATATGGATTTCTCACCCTTCCTGTAGGGTCGTGATAGGTCCATTTGCTGTCATCTAGTGGACATTTTGCTCAATTGCCCTCAGCTGTTTAGACTGTTGTTGTCTATGTTTGCCGTGTTCTAGTGTACAAGGGAATATATTGCTTTCTTATTCTTGACACTTCTCCCAGTCATATTTAAGGTTTGATTTAAGGTTAGGTTACCTTTCTAGGCGTTCTGATATTTCTAGCTTGAAGTTGAATTTTTTGATAAAATAGTTACAGTATTTCACTTTTTAATGTGTATGGTATTGCTTACTGGGTGTGTGTAACTATGCCCTCTTCAAATTAGGGCTAATTGAAAAAGCTGTTCAAAAGAGGACATTGTATTATTTCTTTGTCCTCCCTGACGAAGGCCATGCAGCCGAAACGCTTCCGATTAAAAAAAAAAAACTTTGTTTCTATTGAACATGCCATACAAATACAGGCATTTTCATTAATTACATGAAGAGTGCCTTGGTCCTCCTTTCTTTTTGACGACCAATTCACCCCTTTTACCAAAGAGCACCTTCTGTCTACCAAAATGTACTATTGTGTACCTTAGTAGCGCTTCCCTTCCTCCTCTTTCTTCCAGTTTTGTGTGGTATTGGTGCTTAAAAAGCCTTTTATCATTCCTTTCCTCTTGTAATACAATAAACACACATCATCATTGTAACACTGTGGCTCATCATCTTGGTTGTCCTCATTGTCATCATTATCTTGGTTGTATTCATAGTGTAGTATTGTAATTGTGTATTCCAGGAGGGGGACACTCCTCTGCATGATGCTGTGCGTCTGGGCAGATATAAGATACTCAAGCTGCTCATTGTTGGAGGGGCTGATACAAGGCTCAAAAACCATGTGAGTATCACATCTTCTCAAATAAAACGAGGTTGGCATAGACATTTTCTATTCAAATGTTTATTTTTGCTTCCGTGTGTAACTGTTTGTACAAATCACGTGTCTGTGTGTTTCAGGAGGGATTTACAGCAGTGGAGCAGGTGAAAGAGTGGCAGTTTGACACCAAGGAGACTCTGGAGAAACTGGACCAGCTGAGGGAGGTGGGTCTGGTACCCCCACTGTTACCTAACTTACCAGACCACCAAATCAGCCTTCAGCCCTAAACCTCCACATCCCACTGGTACCTACCTAACCAGACCACCAAATCAGCCTTCAGCCCTAAACCTCCACATCCCACTGGTACCTACCTAACCAGACCACCAAATCAGCCCTAAACCTCCACATCCCACTGGTACCTACCTAACCAGACCACCAAATCAGCCCTAAACCTCCTATACCACTGGTACATACCTAACCAGACCACCAAATCAGCCTTCAGCCCTAAACCTCCACATCCCACTGGTACCTACCTAACCAGACCACCAAATCAGCCCTAAACCTCCATATCCCACTGGTACATACCTAACCAGACCACCAAATCAGCCCTAAACCTCCACATCCCACTGGTACCTACCTAACCAGACCACCAAATCAGCCTTCAGCCCTAAACCTCCACATCCCACTGGTACCTACCTAACCAGACCACCAAATCAGCCTTCAGCCCTAAACCTCCACATCCCACTGGTACCTACCTAACCAGACCACCAAATCAGCCCTAAACCTCCACATCCCACTGGTACATACCTAACCAGACCACCAAATCAGCCCTAAACCTCCACATCCCACTGGTACATACCTAACCAGACCACCAAATCAGCCCTAAACCTCCACATCCCACTGGTACATACCTAACCAGACCACCAAATCAGCCCTAAACCTCCATATCCCACTGGTACATACCTAACCAGACCACCAAATCAGCCCTAAACCTCCACATCCCACTGGTACCTACCTAACCAGACCACCAAATCAGCCTTCAGCCCTAAACCTCCACATCCCACTGGTACCTACCTAACCAGACCACCAAATCAGCCCTAAACCTCCACATCCCACTGGTACCTACCTAACCAGACCACCAAATCAGCCCTAAACCTCCACATCCCACTGGTACCTACCTAACCAGACCACCAAATCAGCCCTAAACCTCCACATCCCACTGGTACCTACCTAACCAGACCACCAAATCAGCCCTAAACCTCCACATCCCACTGGTACATACCTAACCAGACCACCAAATCAGCCCTAAACCTCCATATCCCACTGGTACATACCTAACCAGACCACCAAATCAGCCCTAAACCTCCACATCCCACTGGTACATACCTAACCAGACCACCAAATCAGCCCTAAACCTCCACATCCCACTGGTACATACCTAACCAGACCACCAAATCAGCCCTAAACCTCCATATCCCACTGGTACATACCTAACCAGACCACCAAATCAGCCCTAAACCTCCTATCTCACTGGTACATACCTAACCAGACCACCAAATCAGCCCTAAACCTCCTATCCCACTGGTACATACCTAACCAGACCACCAAATCAGCCCTAAACCTCCTATACCACTGGTACATACCTAACCAGACCACCAAATCAGCCCTAAACCTCCTATACCACTGGTACATACCTAACCAGACCACCAATTCAGCCCTAAACCTCCTATACCACTGGTACATACCTAACCAGACCACCAAATCAGCCCTAAAACTCCATATCCCACTGGTACATACCTAACCAGACCACCAAATCAGCCCTAAACCTACTATACCACTGGTACATACCTAACCAGACCACCAAATCAGCCCTACACCTCCTATACCACTGGTACATACCTAACCAGACCACCAAATCAGCCCTAAACCTCCATATCCCACTGGTACATACCTAACCAGACCACCAAATCAGCCCTACACCTCCTATACCACTGGTACATACCTAACCAGACCACCAAATCAGCCCTAAACCTCCATATCCCACTGGTACATACCTAACCAGACCACCAAATCAGCCCTACACCTACTATCCCACTGGTACATACCTAACCAGACCACCAAATCAGCCCTACACCTCCTATACCACTGGTACCTACCTAACCAGACCACCAAATCAGCCCTAAACCTCCATATCCCACTGGTACATACCTAACCAGACCACCAAATCAGCCCTACACCTCCATATCCCACTGGTACATACCTAACCAGACCACCAAATCAGCCCTAAACCTCCTATACCACTGGTACATACCTAACCAGACCACCAAATCAGCCCTAAACCTCCTATCTCACTGGTACATACCTAACCAGACCACCAAATCAGCCCTAAACCTCCTATACCACTGGTACATACCTAACCAGACCACCAAATCAGCCCTAAACCTCCTATACCACTGGTACATACCTAACCAGACCACCAAATCAGCCCTAAACCTCCTATACCACTGGTACATACCTAACCAGACCACCAAATCAGCCCCTGACTGGGTGCATAGGGCTTAACTTCAACTCCCATCCTGGACAGGCACAGCGTGTGCAGGCTTTTGAGTCCTCTTAGAAAAAGATAGTGCTATCTAAAACCTAAAAAGGTTATTTGGCTGTCCCCATACCCTATTTGGTTCCAGGTAGAACCCTTTCCACAGAGGGCTGTATATGGAACCCAAAAGATTTCAATCTGGAACCAAAAAGGGTTCTCCAATGGGGACATTTTGTAATCCGTTTTTCTACAAGTGTAAATCAAAACTAGACGATGAAGTGAGGTTTGTGCCCAGTGGGCTACTGCATATTTGATCAAGTCATTTCAATGCAGACCTACAGTTATGGCAAACTCTCATCATCTTGTTTTCTGGTTATATTTGATGTAACAGGATCGTACCGTTACAGTAGTGGCCTGATAATATATGCTCTACTCTCCTAGTGTGTGTCTGCATGGCTCTCAGGAACATAAACCAAGCACTTTTACTGTATTTGTTATATATTTCCTGTATACTCACACCCCTCATGTACATGGTATTTGATTCATGTGTTATCTGCAGTGTGTCTTTCTAGGACACAACAGGCTGGAGTTCAAAGATTAGTTCTGTGTGCCGTTATACCAGTGAGACTGCTGCTTTCATGTCATCTGCTTTTGCTGAAAATACATTTTTAGAAAAGTCCTTTCAGCCGAGCAGTGTGGTGCTGGTGACTGGACTTATTAAAGCAACTCATAGCCGATTCTCTTCTGAAGAGCTTTATAACCCCTGAAAAGCTGTGTTCTTGCATTAGAATCATTAGACGTTGAAGTCTGTGCCTCGTGGGGACACTATCTTGCCATATAGGCTAGTCACCATATATTCAATGTAAATTGCAGATAATCCATATGAGAATCCAAGATTCACAGTACATTCACTGCTGGCGTTGCTCTCCGACATTACACCATCCATGGGGATATTAAATCAACTAATGATTTACAATTGTATGTCGAAGTGCATTTTTGTTCTTGTTGTTAAAAGTCTTTAAGAGCAGTATTTTGTGAGCAGATTTAAAATACTACAAATGCAGTAGGCCCATGTGTTGATTGCATCATCATAGCTTTATATCAGCATTAGGTTCTGATTTGAAACTGCATTTGGTTTATCCTCCACCATTATTACAGTAATTAACACATGACTGCCCATCAGCAGTTGTTCCACGTTTAAAGGTCACTGGATTTTCTTTTTTACAGAGGCTCGAGTCACAGACAATGTTTAGTTAAAACAGGCTCTATTGTCTCTGTGGTGCCCCAGGGGTGGATGGGATGGTTGGGGTGGCTGTTTCTCCTTTGTTAAACACCCCGGATTGGGTTAGAAATGTGTGGACATACTTCCGTGGGTCCAGTGGAAATATTTTCCTGTTGTCATCATAGGTACAGTCCTGCCTGAGGTGAAATGATCTCTGGCTCAGGGATAAACCTGTCAGAATGTCTTTTGGTTTGACGACATTGACGTGCATCTCTGAATAATGGAAGGATTTAAAGCAGTAGTAACAATAGTATAAGCCCTGTGAATGTGAGTTCACTGTACCTTTGCCAAGAGGTCTGGATAACTGTAGGGTTGCTGGTTCAAGCCCCACTCCATAGGTTCTCCATAAATCACTACAATGGTATCGATTTGAGTGCAATGTCTGAAAAGCACCTGAAAGATAAAGCTATTAATATTAGTTCCAATCCTCACTTCACAGAATATGTTCCTGCCTAGTTAGATAAAGGTAAACAAAAATAAATAATAAATAAATACAGTGCCTTGCGAAAGTATTCGGCCCCCTTGAACTTTGCAACCTTTTGCCACATTTCAGGCTTCAAACATAAAGATATAAAACCATTTTTGTGAAGAATCAACAACAAGTGGGACACAATCATGAAGTGGAACGACATTTATTGGATATTTCAAACTTTCTTAACAAATCAAAAACTGAAAAATTGGGCGTGCAAAATTATTCAGCCCCTTTACTTTCAGTGCAGCAAACTCTCTCCAGAAGTTCAGTGAGGATCTTTGAATGATCCAATGTTGACCTAAATGACTAATGATGATAAATACAATCCACCTGTGTGTAATCAAGTCTCCGTATAAATGCACCTGCACTGTCATAGTCTCAGAGGTCCGTTAAAAGTGCAGAGAGCATCATGAAGAACAAGGAACACACCAGGCGGGTCCGAGATACTGTTGTGAAGAAGTTTAAAGCCGGATTTGGATACAAAAATATTTCCCAAGCTTTAAACATCCCAAGGAGCACTGTGCAAGCGATAATATTGAAATGGAAGGAGTATCAGACCACTGCAAATCTACCAAGACCTGGCCGTCCCTCTAAACTTTCAGCTCATACAAGGAGAAGACTGATCAGAGATGCAGCCAAGAGGCCCATGATCACTCTGGATGAACTGCAGAGATCTACAGCTGAGGTGGGAGACTCTGTCCATAGGACAACAATCAGTCGTATATTGCACAAATCTGGCCTTTATGGAAGAGTGGCAAGAAGAAAGCCATTTCTTAAAGATATCCATAAAAAGTGTCGTTTAAAGTTTGCCACAAGCCACCTGGGAGACACACCAAACATGTGGAAGAAGGTGCTCTGGTCAGATGAAACCAAAATTGAACTTTTTGGCAACAATGCAAAACGTTATGTTTGCCGTAAAAGCAACACATCTCATCACCCTGAACACACCATCCCCACTGTCAAACATGGTGGTGGCAGCATCATGGTTTGGGCCTGCTTTTCTTCAGCAGGGACAGGGAAGATGGTTAAAATTGATGGGAAGATGGATGGAGCCAAATACAGGACCATTCTGGAAGAAAACCTGATGGAGTCTGCAGAAGACCTGAGACTGGGACGGAGATTTGTCTTCCAACAAGACAATGATCCAAAACATAAAGCAAAATCTACAATGGAATGGTTCAAAAATAAACATATCCAGGTGTTAGAATGGCCAAGTCAAAGTCCAGACCTGAATCAAATCGAGAATCTGTGGAAAGAACTGAAAACTGCTGTTCACAAATGCTCTCCATCCAACCTCACTGAGCTCGAGCTGTTTTGCAAGGAGGAATGGGAAAAATATTTCAGTCTCTCAATGTGCAAAACTGATAGAGACATACCCCAAGCGACTTACAGCTGTAATCGCAGCAAAAGGTGGCGCTACAAAGTATTAACTTAAGGGGGCTGAATAATTTTGCACGCCCAATTTTTCAGTTTTTGATCTGTTAAAAAAGGTTGAAATATCCAATAAATGTTGTTCCACTTCATGATTGTGTCCCACTTGTTGTTGATTCTTCACAAAAAAATACAGTTTTATATCTTTATGTTTGAAGCCAGAAATGTGGCAAAAGGTCGCAAAGTTCAACGGGGCCAAATACTTTCGCAAGGCACTGTAAAACTGGTTAAACTTTGACTTCTGAGCCATCGGGGGGGGACATTGTTGCCATAGTGACAGTATGTTGTGTATTGTACAGAAAAGGTGCATCCAAGCGTGTTGGTTTTGAACAACAGAGAATGTATGTGTATGCCAATGTTATTTATATTAGCTTAGAAAACCTATAATCCACTGCATATTTCTGTATATAATTTACCATGTAGTGTACTGCTGACATCCACACATAAAGCTCATTCCAAATCAAATAAACAGCAGATTTCAGTAGGATATCCAGTAAGCCTCCCTTTGTCGTAGTGGGATCTCGATGTTACCTCCTCTCCTTGGTAGAGCAACATGCTCAATGCCAGTGTATTTGAGGGAGGGGATTGGATGGTTAGCTTCAACAAAGAAAGCTGCTACTGGATAGTCAACGTTCTTACCCCTGATTGAGCTGCAGTGTTCAGCTATGTGTTGTTTTAATTGTATTTTCGTTTGTCCTACGTAGGCTTTTCCACATGAACAGGTGATGAGATAGATTACTCCCTTGGTCTTGGATGAGATGATACCCCTAACAGGGATTTTTTTACCTGTATAGTTCTTTACAAAACGCACACTAAAACTATGATACTACATATCCACAGTCGTATATGTCACCTTCTCTTCTCCTGAAACACATCTGCTCTGACATGAAAAAACAGCATTGGCACAGATCAAAACTATTTCCAATCAGGTCTCCACCATATTGCTCTCTTCTACACTGTATTTACAGTTAGTGAAATTGGAGAGGAGAGGAGACCACTATCGACTATTGAAATTAAGGAGAGGAGATGAGGAGAGGAGACCACTATAGACTATTGAAATGAAGGAGAGGAGATGAAACCACTATAGACTATTGAAATTAAGGACAGGAGATGAGGAGAGGAGACCACTATCGACTATTGAAATGAAGGAGAAGTGATGAGGAGAGGAGACCACTATAGACTATTGAGATGAGGAGAGGAGACCACTATAGACTATTGAAATGAAGGAGAGGAGATGAGACCACTATAGACTATTGAAATTAAGGACAGGAGATGAGGAGAGGAGACCACTATCGACTATTGAAATGAAGGAGAGGAGATGAGGAGAGGAGACCACTATAGACTATTGAGATGAGGAGAGGAGACCACTATAGACTATTGAAATGAAGGAGAGGAGATGAGGAGAGGAGACCACTATAGACTATTGAAATGAAGGAGAAGTGATGAGGAGAGGAGACCACTATAGACTATTGAGATGAGGAGACCACTATAGACTATTGAAATGAAGGAGATGAGATAAGGAGAGGAGACCACTATAGACTATTGAAATCAAGGAGAGGAGATGAGGAGAGGAGACCACTATAGACTATTGAAATGAAGGAGAGGAGATGAGGAGACCACTATAGACTATTGAGATGCAGAAGAGGAGATCACTATAGACTATTGAAATGAAGGAGAGGAGACCAATGTTGACTATTGAGATACAGTCCTGGAGTAGAGTAGTATGGGGGAGGGGGAGGAAAGGAGATCCCACCTGCAGCAGTCCACCAGACAGACCTGTTAGCTTACTATTAAACAGTTATAACAACAGGGCTGTCTTCAACTGCCACTGGGTTTATGTCAATCTCTTTTGTCTACAGAACCTGCAGAATTCTCTGTTGTGAAAAGTTTTGTTTGTCATGATGAGTATGATTATTTTGTTCATGGTTATTTTTTATAGACTGCCCGTCAGGAAACCTTGCTCAAGTACACCACAGTGGGCAAAATATATGAGCCGTTTATCTTCCATTTGGATTTATTTCTTGTTGCCATAGTGTCCCATTGACACTCTCAAATACTTAAATATCTTCCTGCCTGGCGTAGTGAAAAGAATCCATTCAGAAACTTCAGATGAATGTCATGACAACCAAGGCTGACTTATTACTGTCTCACTATGAATGAGGATGTCTGGAGAGATAATATAGGACGGAAACCCTAATGAAGAGTATGCTTTAAAGACACAACAAAGAGACATATATGAAGGTTTAACAAATGCACCTAAAATGCCATACAAACAAAACATCTTTGCCTGTAGGCCTCCATACTAGGCTCTGCATGTATAACACAAGCTTCCTAAAATGAGTCCGACGTACCAGCCATGGCAGACTTCTACATACATGATGTTCCAAATGCCTCACATCAATTCACTTCATTTATTCAACGACTTCCCTGTTAGAAAATCTCAGTTGTGGTACAAATTTCCAAAGATTTTCTTTGCAAAATCATCTGCAAGAGACAAAGCTTTGCAGACAATACGTGGTATTTGTATCTGTCTAAATCAGTCTTATTATGATGGCTTGTGGGTGGATCATTTAGTGTGAGCTTCTCAACAGCTCTTGGGTTGGGCCCCCCACCTCACAACCTTTTCACAATCAGATTTTTGGAGAACCCTGTCACACCCTGACCATTAGAGAGCTGTTTATTCTCAATTGGTTGGGGAGTGATAGTGACTAGGGTGGGTCATCTCAGTGATTAATAGTTTGTTGGCCTGGTATGGTTCCCAATCAGAGACAGCTGTTTATCGTTGTCTCTGATTGGGGATCATATTTAGGCAGCCATTTCCTCATTGTGCTTTGTGGGATCTTGCCTACAGATAGTGGCCTGTGTGCAATCCAGTAACTTCATGTTTCGTTTGTGCTTTGTTGTTTTTGTTTGAGTTTCGATTGATTAAAAAGATGTGGAACTCTTACGCACGCTGCGCCTTGGTCCAATCATTATGACGCGTGTGACAGACTCCAAAAAGGGCTCGAAGGAGCGTTAGTTCTGTATGTGGTGGAAAATCGCACCCACATCTATTCATCCCCTTAGCTTCGAGAGGACCGTGTCGTGTTAAAGACAGCAAACTGCAGGTTCAAATGGGTTCCAACGACAGCAGAATTCACATTATTGACAGAATTTGTATTTATTTCTGATGACATTCACTTTGTGGTATAGGCAGCTCTTTGTCTCCCTACAGGGAAATATTCAGGATACCCAGTGAAAGAGAACTCCTTTATTTTGATGAACACATATGTGGGTAAACCTTTATCGTCGTGAGAAACACTTTCTATCAAATACATTTTTTAAATTAATTAAATTATAATTTTTAACATTCTCTAGTCTGTGTTGCCTATAGAACAAAGAGATCTCAACAAAGGTACAGATTTATTAGAAGGTACTTTTTATTGTCAAATTAGCAGCCAGAATGTCAACAATAAGACGTCTCCTGTCAATCCCTTTGTCTTTGTTATTAGCATAAATCCCTAGGGGATAAGTCTTACCATATAGCATTGATCTCCATGTCATTCTACCCTCTGGGGAATAACAGAGAATATCTTGATAATGATGGTCTCATTACACACACACACACACACACACACACACTTCCCAAATCCTCTGTATATCTAATCATTCCATTGTCTTTAGTAAAGGCTCTAGTTGTCCACCGACAAAACCATATATTTACTCAGTCAGAGTAAACCGTTAATGTACAATGGATTCATTTGGGTTTCATCACACTATAGCCATGATTAATTCTAGTAGAATACAATTCAACCCCACAGAATACAGATACCAACCGTCCTATGACTAATAACGACAACTAACATAGGTGTGTAATTAATGGTTAATAAAGTGTCCCTAGCCTATAAAGTGTCACACTTGTCCCCTAACAGATATATACTGTAAGAGACACATGTAATGCTATACACACACACACACCATAGAGAATAAACAGCCTGCTATCGGCTCAACCATGTCCTTCCCTCATGTCTTGACAAAGGGAAGGATATGTGACAGAAATGTTGCATTTGTTATATGTTGGTTTTTAGAAGTATACGGACTGTGCAAGAGTTTGACAATTTCCCTCTATTCGTTCTGTTAAAGCTGGAGTCTTTAATTGGATCAATAACAAAGCATATTCCCCACCCGTTTAGTTAAAAAGCAAAGGGAGGGTCTGGAGAAATGTAACCACTCTCAAATTCAAAGACAGAGCTATGGATTCAAGGACTGAACATCAAATGTATCATTTTAGCCATGTATTGAGACTGTACAGTGTTTGTTTAAATGTACGAACCTCAAGGATCCGCCCCTTTTTTTCAATTTTTGCCTAAAATGACATACCCAAATCTAACTGCCTGTAGCTCAGGACCTGAAGCAAGGATATGCATATTCTTGATACCATTTGAAAGGAAACACTTTGATGTTTGTGGAAATGTGAAATGAATGTAGGAGAATATAACACATTAGATCTGGTCAAAGATAAAACAAAGAAAAAACAAACATTTTTTTGTATTTGTTTGTACCGTCATCTTTGAAATGGAAGAGAAAGGCCAGAATGTATTATTCCATCCCAGGCACAATTTCAATTTTGGCCACTAGATGGCAGCAGTTTATGCACAACGTTTTAGACTGATCCAATGAACCATTGTATTTCTGTTCCAAATGTTGTATCAAGACTGCTCAAATGTGCCTAACTGGTTTATTAATAAATGTTTAAGTTCATAACTGTGCACTACCCTCAAGCATGGTATTATTTCACTGCAATAGCTACTGTAAATTGGACAGTGCAGTTTGATTAACAATAATTTAAGCTTTCTGACAATATCAGATATGTCTATGGCCTGGGAAATGTTCTTGTTACTTACTACCTCATGCTAATCACATTAGCCTACGTTAGCTCAACCGTCCCACGGGGGTACACCATGGGACGGTTAAACAGACTAAAACAGGTTAAACAGACTAAAACAAGTGTATATTTGGCTTCTGATGGTTATGCAAGTTAAACTAAGCACATAAGTAATTTATAAGTTATATTCTTCAAGAATCAATGATGTAGCAACTAAGGACTCATGCCTGTCAAAATCAGTGTTGAACCTACTCTCTCCTTACAAATGACATCCTTGGAGAGGCTGTTAGAGTGGAAAACCACTGGAGTCATTTGAGTTGAATCCCATCATCACCACAGCATGTGTCTCAGAGGATAGTATGTGTGTGTGTGTGTGTGTGTGTGCGCGCGCGTGTTAGCCTCATTAGGATGTCATGCTTCTGGATATACCCTCAGAACAAATGGAGGGGTAGGAGAGGAAGAGGAATTAAGGAAGAGGATGGGAGTGGTTACAGAGGGAGGACGAGAGAACGGATGAGGGTAGAAGACGTTGAGATAGGAGAGGAGGGAAAGAAAGAGGAGAACGGATGACGATAGAAAAGGGAAAGGAAGAAGAGAACGGATGAGGATAGAAGAGGAGGGAAAGGAAGAAGAGGATGGATGAGGGTAGAAGAGGTTGAGATAGGAGGAGGGAAAGGAAGAAGAGGATGGATGAGGATAGAAGAGGATGGCAGAGGGGAGGAAGAAGTTAATTTTGATCCTCCTCCAATGAACAGTTCCTCTATTTAGACAATTTCTCCAACACACCCTGTTAAGGCAAATGTGAAATGTGTGTTTTATCTACAATACAAACATATCAATAGGTCATTATTCACATATTGTAGATAAGTCTCAGTATAGGACTAGTTCACCAGAGTGATGCCTATTTGATCAACAGCTGATAAATTAAATGCTAGATTCTTTAAAATAGTGCAATTCCATTATGATAATCCAGATTAATGTTGTAGGTGAGAACCACTATTTAGTGAATAATAAATGAATCCTGTTTTGGGACACTTCCATGTCTTCAAAACAATACATCTGCGGGCAATGTTTGTTCGAGACCTAAAGTGAGACTGATTCAAGACCGGAGTCAAGACCAAGACTGGAGGGGGGCTAACCTGAGAAGCTGCCTGCCAGTGTTATCATGAAGCAGCACTGTTCAATGTCGGTCCAGGAGTGCCGAAACACTTCTGTTTTTCACCCTCTCCTTCTAATAAAGGGACTAATTCAGACCTGGGACACCAGGTGAGTGCAATTAACTACCAGGTAGAAGAAAAACATTAGTGCGTGTTTCAGCCCTCCAAGACCGACATTAAATAGCCATGACATAAAGATATTTCAAAACAGAAGAGAACAATGTGGCCTGACAGGTTCCCACACACATGCATTAAGACATAGATTAAATGACAAGTAACTACTCATTTAACTGCATACTTTCCATTCTACTTGAATAACAATCATACCTGTCGTTATTCTATCGTCATGTTCAGTAACATTAAGCACGCTGCTGACCTGAACAGGCGTCAGATGGAGTATGGCATTAAGATTGCCAGCAAGCAGTGTTTTCCTGTTCTAAAGTGAGATGCTGTAACTGTGTTGTGTGTTTCATTGCAGAAACATTGTCCTTGTTGTAGTTCTAAGAATTTACATTTCAGACACTGTAGGCTTATGGTGACAATTGTTGTTGCTGACATTTGCTACAGTCCTGACTGACAGACAGAGACCAATCCCAAGGCTGTGTAGAGTCAGTAGCCCCTCCTAGCAGAGCAGACAGGCGTTCCGTTTGCCCCATGTCCATCTAAAGTAAGTTCTGGGTGAATTCACACAACCACAGTTCGACACAATGAAAGGCATCCCAGGTTCCCTTCACATCCCTTGTTGAGGTGATAGACTTCTGCTATGTACAGAATATCCATAATGGTGGACAGAAAAATCACAAAAATGGTGTGTAGTAATAGAGCCATAAACCTGGTGTCGGCACCAAGGTGAAGCTTTGAAGAGTATACCACCTCAGTCACCAGCTTCATCAATAAATGCATTGATGACGTCCACATAGTGACCGCACGTACATTTCCCAACCAGAAGCCATGGATTACAGACAGCATCCACACCGAGCTAAAGACTAGAGCTGCTGCTTTCAAGGAGTGGGACACTTATCCAGACGATAAGAAGAAATCCCGCTATACCCTCAGATGAACCATCAACAGGCAAAGCGTCAATACAGGACAAAGACTGAATCGTACTACACCGGCTCGGACGCTCGTCGGATGTGGCAGGGCTCAAAAAATATTACGGACTACAAAGGGAAACACAGATGCAAGCTACCCAGTGACGCAAGCCTACCAGAAAAGCTAAATGTATTTTATGCTTGCTTCGAGGCAAGCAACACAGAACCATGCATGAGAGCACCAGCTGCTCTAGATGACTGTGATCACGCTCTCCGTAGCCGATGTGAGCAAGAACTTTAAAAACTGGTCAACATTCACAATTCCGCTGGCCAGATGGATTACCAGGACGTGTACGCAAAGCATGCGCAAACCAACTGGCAAGTGTCTTCACTGACATTTGCAATCTCTCCCTGACCAAGTCTGTAATAACTACATGTTTTAAGCAGACCACCAAAGTCCTTGAGCCCAAGAAAGTGAAGGTAACCTGACTAAACGATTACCGCTCCATAGCACTCACATCAGTAGCCATGAAGTGCTTTGAATGGCTGGTCATGGGTCACATCGACACCATCATGCCGGAAACCCTAGACCCACTCCAATTCACATACCACCCCAACAGATGACGCAATCTCAATCGCACTCCACACTGCCCATTCCCACCAGGACAAAAGGAACAGTTATGTGAGAATGCTGTTCATTGATTACAGGTGTGTTAAACACCATGATGCCCACAAAGCTCATCACTAAGCTAAGGACCCTGGGACTAAACATGTCCCTCTGCAACTGCATCCTGGACTTCCTGACGGGACACCCCCAGGTGGTAAGGGTAGGCAACCACATTTCTGATACACTGATCCTCAACAATGGGGCTCCTCAGGGGTGCATACTTAGTCCCTTCCTGAACACCCACGACTGCCTGACCAAGCACGACTCCAACGGCATCCTTAAGTTTGCTGACGATACAACAGTGGTAGGCCTGATCACCGACAATGATGAGACAGCCTATAGGGAGGAGATGAGACCTGGCAGTGTGGTGCCAGGACATCAACCTCTCCCTCAATGTGAGCAAGACAAAGGAGATGATCCTGGACTATAGGAAAAGGAGGGCCGGACAGGCCCCCATTAACATCGACGGGGTGGAGTGGGTCGAGAGTTTGAAGTTCCTTGGTCTCCACATCACCAACAAACAAATATGGTCCAAACATACCAAGACAGTTATTTGGCATGGGTCCCCAGATCCTCAAAGAGTTCTAAAACTGCCCCATCAATAACATCCTTCACCTCCTGGTATGGCAACTGCTCAGCATCTGACCGTAAGGCGCAACAGAGGGTAGTGTGTACGGCCCAGTACATCACTGGGGCCAAGCTTGTACTTGTACAAATGACCTCGACTTAACTATACTGTCGCGCATTGAATCGGTACCATGTGCGTATGCGTGTGTGTACATATATAGGGCGGCAGGGTAGGCTCGTGGTTAGAGCGTTGGACTAGTAACCGGAAGGTTGCAAGTTCAAATCCCCAAGCTGACAAGGTACAAATCTGTCGTTCTGCCGCTGAATAGGCAGTTAACCCACTGTTCCTAGGCCGTCATTGAAAATAAGAATTTGTTCTTAACTGACTTGCCTCGTTAAATAAAGGTAAAAACTTGTTAGGGCCGTGGTCCTGAGGTGGGAACATCAATCAGCGGAAATTTCAAGTGCACCACGTATAGTTTTTGATAAAACTCAAACTTTCATTAAAATGCACATACAATGTACTGAATTAAAGCTACACTCGTTGTGAATCTAGCTACAGAGTCAGATTTGTAAAATGCTTTTCGGCGAAAGCATGAGAAGCTATTATCTGACAGCATACACCCCCAAATTACTGCAACGCTACTTAAAATGACAGATTTTGCGATAGCCGGGGGCTACTCAAAACACAGAAATAAAATATAAAACATTCATTACCTTTGACAAGCTTCTTTCTTGGCACTCCTAGATGTCCCATAAACATCATTTGGGTATTTTATCGATTAAATTGGTCCATATATAGCCTAGATATCGATCTATGAAGACTGTGTGAACAACGGAGGGAAAAAAATAATAATAATAAATAATACAAAATAATAATAAATAAAATAAAAAAATAATAATACATTTTTTTTTTTTTTAAATCGCATTTTCTAACGTAATGTCATTTTTAAAAATTAAAAAAGTCAACGATAAACTTTCACAAAACACTTCGAAATACATTTGTAATGCAACTTTAGGTATTAGTACACGTTAATAAGCGATAAAATTGATCACGAGGCGATGTCAATTCTATAGGTGTCCGTCTGGAAATAATGTCTGGATAAATCTCAACCAAAATATCCGGTCGGATACCTGAAGAAATGGCTTGTCTCTTCTTCGTTTGACCAAGAAACAAATAGTAGGCAAATGACAAGACTATTGACATCGTGTGGAAGCTGTAGGTATATTGCAACCTCGACCTCATTTAATCTGGTTCACCTTTAACAATTCTTGGAAGTGGCGCATGGATATTTTTTTCCATTTTCAGTGATCAGATTTTCCTGCACTTCTCGATGAAATGCACGTTCTGTTATAGTCACAGCCGTGATTTAACCAGTTTTAGAAACGTCTGAGTGTTTTCTATCCACACATACTAATCATATGCATATACTATATTCCTGGCATGAATAGCAGGGCGCTGAAATGTTGCACGATTTTTAACAAAAAGCTGCGAAAATTCGCAGCCTCCCTAAGAGGATTTATTTAAAAAAATATATATAGCCTTGTTATTGTTATGACATTTTCTTGTGTTACTTTTAGATTTTATTACTTTAGTTTATTTAGTAAATATTTTCTTAACTATTTATTGAACTGCATTGTTGGTTAAGGGCTTGTAAGTAAGCATTTCACGGTAAGGTCTACACTTGTTGTCGTCGACGCATGTGACAATTTGAAGGCAGAACAGCATTGGTGTAGCAGGAGGACACAGAAAGGCAGAGACAGAGAGCGAGAGACAGAGAGAGAGACACGGACAGAGAGAGACAGAGACACGGACAGAGAGATAACGAGAATGACAGGGTTGGGGTCAATTCTGAATTTAATTCAACCCATGAAATGCCAAATTCTATTTCAACTGCCCACACCCCACAGAAAGCAGACTTTGAATTGAAGGAAGTAGACATTGAATTCAAATCAATGTAACTGAGACAGGAAAGTTTCAATCCTTTGACATGTATTTTACCAAAAGCATATGCAACTTATTATTACAAAGAAACCCAATTTAAAATATGAACTTGATTATAACGCAGAGGTAATGTTAGGTTTAACCTACAGTATGTTATACATAGTATTAGTAACTGTACATTGCGCATAGGCCAAGTGATGTGTATATTAAATTATACATTTGAATTTAAATAAAATACATTGAATTAAATGATACTTCCTTTCATTCATTCTTCTTTCTGTGGAGTGTGGCTAATTCAAATTCAAGAATCACCACAACCCTGGTGCATGACCCTGTTGTCCATCCCTGAGTGCCTGTATGAGGATGTTGTACCCTGGCCATGGTTGAGACCCATTGTTCCACCATTTTGGATCTAAGATGAGTCCAGTTGCTGAACAGCTAGCCACTCCGCATAGTGTCTTGGTGGGGTCTCGGGTGTCTGTAGGGTCATAGAGCCAGACTGCGGGCAGTGGAGGCGGCTCCCTGTGCCTGCAGTACCACCCCTTGGCACTTCTCCCTCTTCTGCAGCTTGTGGTTCTCAAACAGGCCCTCGTTACGCGGCACACCATGGTTCCCATCTGGAAACGTCAGTAACCCTGGAGAACAGACAAGATGGAGGATAAGCTGCTGATTGGAACACAAAAAATAAGAACAGCAAGATTGGGTAGGTGTTGTGTTTCTTTTGCAACTGTTTCTCCTATTAGAGCCTTGTGGTTTGATGAACGTACCATATCCCTCCACACGACCACTCTTGAACTCTCCTTCAAACTTCATCCCATCAAAGCGACTGAAGACCCCGGCACCCTGGAACTTCCCCTGGGTAAACTGACCCTCATACCTAAGGATGAAGAAGAACAAAATATGAAATAAAGAAGATGTACACGCACGCACGCACACACACACAGACACACACACCTGGATCCGTCTGGGAAGAGGAGCACCCCCGAGCCTTGGAACAGTCCATTCTCAAACTGTCCCGCATAGCACGTTCCATCAGAGAACTTCAGCTGGCCCATTCCATGTCTCCGACCTGAGGGAGGGGGGGACGGACGGACGGACGGACACACACACACACACACAGGAAACAACATTTAAGTTAATAAACACAGAAACAGAAAATGCAACAATCTGAGCTGTTACATTCTTTTAGAAATGCAGCACATTATCAAATAATTAAACCTACTGCATGGCCTAATGCTCTTGTAATAGGCTACTTGATGGTTTAATAATCTGTGCTCCTTGGCACAAGTCGTGAATACACACCATTTTAAACTGTAATCTTCCTTCCCTCTATCAACTAGAGGTTTAGTATATTAGGATACCATCGGTCTACTGTCTCCTTAAAGTGATCTAATCCAGTAGGTTTAGTATATTTGGATACCATCGGTCTACTGTCTCCTTAAAGTGATCTAATCCAATAGGTTTTGTATATTAGGATACCATCTGTCTACTGTCTCCTTAAAGTGATCTAATCCAGTAGGTTTAGTATATTAGGATACCATCTGTCTACTGTCTCCTTAAAGTGATCTAATCCAGTAGGTTTAGTATATTAGGATAACATCTGTCTACTGTCTCCTTAAAGTGATCTAATCCAGTAGGTTTAGTATATTAGGATACCATCTGTCTACTGTCTCCTTAAAGTGATCTAATCCAGCAGGTTTTGTATATTAGGATACCATCTGTCTACTGTCTCCTTAAAGTGATCTAATCCAGTAGGTTTAGTATATTAGGATACCATCTGTCTACTGTCTCCTTAAAGTGATCTAATCCAGCAGGTTTTGTATATTAGGATACCATCTGTCTACTGTCTCCTTAAAGTGATGTAATCCAGTAGGTTTTGTATATTAGGATACCATCTGTCTACTGTCTCCTTAAAGTGATCTAATCCAGTAGGTTTTGTATATTAGGATACCATCTGTCTACTGTCTCCTTAAAGTGATCTAATCCAGTAGGTTTAGTATATTAGGATACCATCTGTCTACTGTCTCCTTAAAGTGATCTAATCCAGCAGGTTTTGTATATTAGGATACCATCTGTCTACTGTCTCCTTAAAGTGATCTAATCCAGTAGGTTTAGTATATTAGGATACCATCGGTCTACTGTCTCCTTAAAGTGATCTAATCCAGCAGGTTTTGTATATTAGGATACCATCTGTCTACTGTCTCCTTAAAGTGATGTAATCCAGCAAAACACACACACACCACACACACATATACACACAATAATTCAAGGAATTCATGTGTCTGCTGCCTGTATGATCCAATACAATATGTATGTGGCTGTTCTCTCCAGATTTTTTAAATTTTACGAGGCATATAACCCTAAGAATGTGTACATAGCCAATCATCTACAGGTCAGATACAAGAAGGTTATGATAGTTATTCTACATTTTACAGTAAACGTTACGGTACATAAACTGCAATCCTGCTCTCTTGACCTTGTTTGACCTTGGATTGGACTTCTATGCTCATTAAAACCATAGGAACTGTTCATAACATGGCTGTGTTGTTTGAGGGAGCTGACATTTTAAACAAAGAGTATGTTTTAACGATCTGTAGTTTTGAAATATTCTTGTGCATATTATAGTTCCTCCTGGCAGATGTGTTTGGCTGTTCTGCTGCTTCAATAGGGGTTGAGTCTGAGCTTTCTAGTGTGTGTTTACAAAAGCAGTCCAAGGTCTATTCCTGATGGGGCGGCAGGTAACCTAGTGGTTAGTGTTAGTAGTACTAGTAACCGAAAGGTTGCATGATCGAATCCCCGAGCTGACAAGGTACAAATCTGTCGTTCTGCCCCTGAACAAGGCATTTAACCCACTGTTCCTAGGCTGTCACTGAAAATAAGAATTTGTTCTTAACTGACAAGTTAAATAAATATAAAAAAAAAAAAAATTTAAACTATGTGAGGTCAGCCTTGACGTCATGGGTTAAAGGTTAGTTAGGATTTAGTTTAATAGACTACGACTGTGTGTGAAGTCAGAATAATAAGATCAAACGCGTTTAGAAATGGGGAGACACATGTTTGTCACATATGTTTCTATGTTTAAAAACCTAGTCTGGTGCCTTACAGAAAGAACAAAGGACAGGAGGAAGACAAGGGGTTGTTAAGTTCACAGTATTCCCCCAACCCCCATCCTCTCACTGGTATTCATCCTGCCCAGATTACCCCTAATTACTGACAGCACCAACTACTGACTAACACAATAAATACGTACAGTTAAGACAGAAACACACACGAGATACTGTTAGTTAAGACACAGAGAAACACACACGGGATACTGTTAGTTAAGACACAGAGAAACAGACACGAGATACTGTTAGTTAAGACACAGAGAAACACACACAGGATACTGTTAGTTAAGACACAGAGAAACAGACACGGGATACTGTTAGTTAAGACACAGAGAAACAGACACGGGATATTGTTAGTTAAGACACGGGATACTGTTAGTTAAGACACAGAGAAAGACACGGGATACTGTTAGTTAAGACACGGGATACTGTTGGTTAAGACACAGAGAATCAGACACGGGATACTGTTAGTTAAGACACAGAGAATCAGACACGGGATACTGTTAGTTAAGACACAGAGAATCAGACACGGGATACTGTTAGTTAAGACACAGAGAAAGACACGGGATACTGTTAGTTAAGACACAGAGAAACAGACACAGGATACTGTTAGTTAAGACACAGAAACAGAGCCACGAGAGACGGTTAGCTAACATATTTTGGAGTCAGAGACGCCGGGGGACTGCCTAGATAGGCTAGCTGCTGGTAATGAGGCTGTAAGGATGTTATATCTGACAGCTCTGTGGATGAATTATCTGGCTGATGCTACCCCCTGAAGATATTACGCTCAGATTATTCAGCCCATGAATTGAGTACCCTCTGGACTTCAGTGTGAAGGCTTCGTAGTAATATTAGAACACAACGCGGATTAGAGAATCACCAGACTCTCATATATACATGAAGGCCTACATAACAGTATAGAGCATGATGCACTGACGCTTTGGTGTCATATTGATCAGCCACTGTATGTGCCTACTGTACAGTATAATGATGTCAAATGAAGTGAACTTGATAGAGAAGGTTAATTAATAGAGGAGATGTCTTGCCTTCTTTCCACTCCCCGTGGTACTCCTCCCCCGTGGTGTAGGTGAACGACCCTCTCGTCAGAGTCATGGCTCCTCCGCTCTGCACACACACACTGTCTTAACGTAACCCTGACATTAGTGTGACCTCAGAGGTACAGTATGTTAAAGTCAAGGGGAGAGAGGGCTGGGGAGAGGAAGGACAGTGAGATTAAGGGATGGGGAGAGATTGAAGGATGGGCAAAGGAGGCTGGGGAAAGACAAATGGAGAGATATGAGACAAATGGATAGGCTGAGGTCGAGGATGGGCAGAAGACAAGGATGGGGAGAGAGAGAGAAGGGACGAAGTAGGCGTGGGGGCAGAGGACAGGTGCTGAGTCCAGAGGCACAGCAGGAAAGACAAATGATCAATAGCTCTTCAGAGACTGTACTATCAAGTGAAGTGTGCACACTTGAGGTGGGCTAGCTAGCCTATGGACAGTGCATCACAAAAACTGGACTCTGAATGTTTTTTTACACACACAAAGGAAAAGGGGAATATGTGTGAGAAAAAGGATTGGCAAAGCTTCCCTTCATGTTCAATAATTTCTTATCAACTTACAGCAGGAATATAACCTAATCAGTCAGAGAACTTGATAAGGTAGGCTATTCGCTGCCACATTGGCATGTGAGACAAACGCTGCCAATGATGTAATTCAAGCATGAACCCGTTGACACTGGATAAGTAATACATTATTCAAAGACTCGTCTATATGTAAATCAGGCTACAGTGACACCGCTCTCCCAATGCAGCTATATTCTCACCTGTAAAACACCTAGTTGAGCAATCCTAGGTGATCACACGTCTGCCTTCATACATGTTGTCAACATTCAACATTCTTATTATTTCGCCGGTGTATCGTCTATCATGTCTGTATATTACAGTAGCTACTGTAGCTACAGTAACTGAGCCAATTTGGACAAATCCTGAACTGCATTCTATTGACAGTGTACATAGCCTACAATCAAATAACCAAACGGCTTACCTGTGCGCTACCTTCTCTGTCTCTGGAGCATTGGAATCCACCTTTACGACATTAGCGAGTTGATTTGACGATTAGAGAGCAGAAGCACATATCGACTAGTGGACATTATAAGCCTGCCGCTATAAGCTTCAGTGTTCCTGACGCGGACCGTATGGCATCACTACGCGCTCACATAACCGTGATGTTTCATTGCAGGGTTTAGGCTGCCGCTCATTTAAACCATGTTCTGATTGGTTTGATGTGTTACAGCAGTGGTTCCCAGACTGTGGGGCACGCCCCCTGGGGTGGGGGGCAGAGGGTGTGTGTGTGTGTGGGGGTGGGGGGTTCCATATACACACAGTGCCTTCTGAAAGTATTCAGACCCCTTTAATTTTTCCACATTTTATTACCTTACAGCCTTGTTCTAAAATTGATTAAATAAAAACAAATTCTCAGCAATCTACACACAATACCATACCCAAAGCGAAAACAGTTTTTAGATTTTTTTGTAAATGTTAAAAAATAAATAAAAATGAAATACCTTATTTCCATAAGTATTCAGACCCTTGGCTATGATACTCGAAATTGAGCTCAGGTGCAACCTGTTTCCCCTGATCATCCTTCAGATGTTTCTACAACTTGATTGGAATCCACCTGTGGTAAATTAAATGGATTCCTTTCCCTGATTTGGAAAGGAACCCAAGTGTCTACCAATTTGTAAGTCGCTCTGGATAAGAGCGTCTGCTAAATGACTTAAATGTAAATGTAAAATGTATTTAAGGTCTCACGGTTGACAGTTCATGCCAGAGCAAAAACCAAGCCATGAGGTCAAAGGAATTGTCCATAGAGACAGGATTGTGTCGAGGCACAGATCTGGGGAAGGGTACAAAACATTTCTTCAGCATTAAAGTTCCCCAAGAACACAATGGCCTCCATCATTCTTAATGGGAAGAAGTTTGGAACCACCAAGAATCTTCAGAGAGCTGGCCGCCCGGCAAAACTGAGCAATCGGTGGAGATGGGCCTTGGTAAGGGAGGTGACCAAGAACACAAGGGTCACTCTGACAGAGCTCCAGAGTTCCTCTGAGGAGATTGGAGAACCTTCCAGAAGGACAACCATCTTTGCAGCATTCCACCAATCAGGCCTTTATGGTAGAGCGGCCAGATGGAAGCCACTCCTCAGTCAAAGGCAGATGACCGCTTGAAGTTTGACAAAATGCACCTAAAGACTCTCAGGCCATGAGAAACAAGATACTCTGATCTGATGAAACCAAGATTAAACTCTTTGGCCTGAATGCCAAACGTCACATCTGGAGGAGACCTGGCACCATCCCCTACAGTGAAGCATGGTGGTGGCAGCATCATGCCTTGGTGATGTTTTTCAGTGGCAGAGACTGGGAGACTAGTCAGGATTGAGGCAAAGATTAACAGAGCAATGTACAGAGAGATCCTTGATGAAAACCTGCTCCAGAGCGCTCAGGACTTCAGTGTGGGGCGAACAGGACAATGACCCTAAGCACACAGCCAAGACAATGCATGAATGGCTTCGGGACAAGTATTCGGGAATGTCCTTGAGTGGCCCAGCCAGAGCCCGGACTTGAACATCTCTGAAGAGACTTGAAAATGGCTGTGCAGCAACGCTCCCCAACCAACCTGACAGAGCTTGAGAGAATCTGCAGAGAAGAATGGGAGAAAATCCCCAAATGCAGGTGTGCCAAGCTTGTGGCATCATACCCAAGAAGACTCAAGGCTATAATCGCTGCCTAAGATAATACAACAAAGTACTGAGTAATACTTACAGTATGTAAATGTGATATTTACTTACGTCATTTTTTTTACATTTGCAAAAATGTCAAAAATCTATTTCTGCTTTGTCATTATGGAGTATTAAACAATGTAATCTGTTTTAGAAGAATGCTGAAACATAACAAATGTGGGAAAAGTCAAGGGGTCAGAATACTTTTTGAATGCACTATATACATATATTCAAAAGTATGTGGACACCACTTCAAATTAGTGCATTTGGCTATTTCAGCCACACAAGTTGCTGACAGGTGTATCAACTCGGAATAACTGAGTGCTGAAGCGTGTAGCGCATAAAAATAGTCTGCAATCCATTGCAACAATATTCCAAATTGCCCCTGGAAGCAGCATCAGCACAAGAACGTTTAGCCTGGAGCTTCATGAAATGGGTTTCCATGGCCGAGCAGCGGCCCACAAGCCTAAGATCACGATGAACAATTCCAAGCGTCAGGTGGAGTGGAGTAAAGCTCGCTGCTTTTGAATTCTGGAGCAGTGGAAACAAGTTCTCTGGAGTGATGAATCACGCTTCACTATCTGGAAGTCCGATGAACTAATCTGGGTTTGGTGAATGCCTGGAGAACGGTACTTGCCCCAATGCATAGTGCCAACTGTAAAGTTTGGTGGATGAGGAATGATGGTCTGGGGATGCTTTTCATGGCTTGGGCTAGGCGTTTGTGGCAACAGTTTGGGGAAGGGCCTTGCCTGTGTCAGCATGACAATTCCTGTGCACAAAGCTAGGTCCATATGCAGCAATGGTTTGACGAGATCGGTGTGGAAGAAATTGACTGGCCTTCACAGAGCACTGAAATAAACAACATCGAACACCTTAGTGTTTCACCTTAGTGAATTGGAACGCCAACTTCAAGCCAGGCCTAATCGCCCAACATCAGTGCCGACCTCACTAATGCTCTTGGGGCTGAATGGATGCAAGTCCCCCCAGCAATTTTAAAATATCTAGTGGAAAGCCTTCCCAGAGTGTGGAGGCTGTTATAGCAGCAAAGGGGGGACCAACTCCATATTAATGGCCATGATTTTGGAATGAGATTTTCAACAAGCAGTTGTCACATACTTCTGGTCATGTAGTGTACAAGATAAATATATGCACTACCGTTCAAAAGTTTGGGGTCACTTAGAAATGTTCTTATTTTGAAAGAAAAGCACATTTTTTGTCCTTTAAAATAACGTCACTGGCAGCTTCATTAAATAGTACCTGCAAAACACCATTCTCAATGTCAACAGTGAAGATGCTGGCCTTCTAGGCAGATTTGAAAAGAATATGCAGTATCTCAGACTGGCCAATAAAAATGAAAGATTAAGATGGGCAAAAGAACACAGACACTGAAAAGAGGAACTCTGCCTAGAAGGCCAGCATCCCGGAGTCGCCTCTTCACTGTTGTTGTTGAGACTGGTGTTTTGTGGGTACTATTTAATGAAGTTGCCAGTTGAAGACTTGTCAGGCGTCTGTTTCTCAAACTAGACACGGTAATGTGTCCTCTTAATCAGTTGTGCACCGGGGCCTCCCACTTCTCTTTCTATTCTGGTTAGAGCCAGTTTGCACTGTTCTGTGAAGGGAGTAGTACACAGCGTTGTATGAGATCTTCAGTTTCTTAGCAATTTCTCGCATGGAATAGCCTCAATTTCTCAGAACAAGAATAGACTGATGAGTTTCAGAAGAAAGTTATTTGTTAATTGTTTCACCATTTTGAGCCTGTAATCAAACCCACTAATACTGACATTCCAGATACTCAACTAGTCTAAAGAAGGACAGTTTTATTGCTTCTTTATCAGAACAACAGTTTTCAGCTGTGCTAACATAATTGCAAAAGGGTTTTCTAAGGATCAATTAGCCTTTTAAAATGATTAACTTGGATTAGCTAACACAACGTGCCATTGAAACACAGGAGTGATGGTTGCGGATAATGGGCCTCTGTAGATATTCCATAAAAAATCTGCCGTTTCTAGCTACAATAGTCATTTACAACATTAACAATGTCTACACTGTCTTTCTGATCAATGTGATGTTATTTTAATGGACAAATATTTTGCTTTCTTTCAAAAACAAGGACATTTCTAAGTGACCCCAAACTTTTGAACGGTAGTGTATATTTTTAAGGAACTCAGTCCAGCTTTCAGTTAACTCTTGAAAGTTGTAATATTAGAATGCCCAAGGTGCAATTTCGAAATTGGGTAGTGCATCATCAGTTTTCCTTAGTCATTGCAAACCTTAGAGAGCTATTTAGAACTTGTCAGAAATGTCAGGTAACATTTTTTAAGCCTATATTTTGTTGTAGTGTTTGTGTTACTCACACTTTAGATATGGACAAATGTATAGAATTATAGATTTGGCATGGGTCCTGAGATCCTCAAAAGGTTCTACAGCTATAACATCGAGAGCATCCTGACCGGTTGCATTACTGCCTGGTACGGCAATTGCTCGGGGAGGCCGCAAGGCACTTCAGAGGGTAGTGCGTACGGCCCAGTACATCACTGGGGCAAAGCTGTCTGCCATCCAGGACCTCTACACCAGGCGGTGTCAGAGGAAGGCCCTGAAAATTGTCAAAGACCCCAGCCACCCCAGTCATAGACTGTTCTCTCTACTACCGCATGGCAAGCGGTGCTGGAGTGCCAAGTCTAGGACAAAAAGGCTTCTCAACAGTTTTTACCCCTAAGCCATAAGACTCCTGAACAGGTAATCAAATGGCTACCCGGACTATTTGCATTGTGTGCACCTCCCCCAACCCCTCTTTTACGCTGCTGCTACTCTCTGTTTATCTCATATGCATAGTCACTTTAACTATACGTTCGTGTACATACTACATCAATTGGCCCGACCAACCAGTGCTCCCGTACAGTGGCTAACCGGGCTATCTGCATTGTGTCCCACCATCCGCCAACCCCTCTTTTACGCTACTGCTACTCTCTGTTCATCATATATGCATAGTCACTTTTAACCATATCCACATGTACATACTACCTCAATAAGCCTGACTAACTGATGTCTGTATATAGCCTTGCTACTCTTATTTTCAGATGTCTTTTTACTGTTGTTTTATTTCTTTACTTACCCCCCCACACACATACTTTTTATCTCCGCACTATTGGTTAGAGCCTGTAAGTAAGCATTTCACTGTTGTATTCGGTGCACAACAAATAAACTTTGATTTGATTTGAATTGCAAGAAAATTTGCTTCAAAACTGCTCAAATGTCTCTCCGCCAACAAGAGCGGTGTGAACAGTTTGTGCCATGAACAATGCTTTTTCCCATAGATATAGATGTGGTGCGCACGCAGGGTGGGAGGGTGGGGGGCGGAATGTTCCCCAATGCAATAAGGGGTCCCAGAGTGAAACAGTTTGGGAACCGCTGTGTTACAGCACTCTGGCAGACATGGTTCAATGGGGCAGTGAATTAATGCTGCATTTTAAAGGTCCTATTTCAATGACTAGCTCAAATATGTAGAGGCACAATATTTTTGAATAATGAATTAGCCTAATTGAATAGGCAAAAATGTATAGCAGTCGTTAATTATTTTAATGGTTTTAATGGTGTTCTAATTGACAGGCCTTACAATAGTACAGTTATTGCATGTTATTTCAAAAGGCAAAGGCTACTTATTATTCTGTAGTCCACGGCTAAATGAATCTTAGAAAGCAAAGTAAGGCTTTAGTGGTTAGAGCGTTGGGCCAGTAACCGGAAGGTTGCTGGATTGAATCCCCGAGCTGACAAGGTAAAAATCTGTCGTGCTGCCCCTGAGCAAGGCAGTTAACCCACTACACCCCGGGCCCCGAAGATGTGGTTGTCAATTATGGCAGCCCCCCACACCTTTCTGATTGAGAGGGGTTGGGTTAAATGCAGAAGACACATTTCAGTTGAATGCATTCAGTTGGAGAACAGACTAGTTATCCCAATTATCATTTATATTCAAGATAAAAAAATAATTAATGTTAATATCTGAGGCTTCCGTGCGGCGTAGCGATCTAAGGCACTACAGACCCTGGTTCGATTCCAGGCAGTATCACAACCGGGTTAGGGTTAGGGTTTGGCCAGGGTAGGCCATCATTGTAAATAGTCATTTTTAACTGACTTGCCTAGTTAAATAAAGGTTAAATATATATATTTTTCAATAGATGTCAACTTATACGGTGCGACAGCGCAAATGAGCTTTGACACCAGTTTAGTGCGCACTCGGTAGAGCGCCTATTCTTCATTGCGTGCGCGCTCATCTTAATGTTAGCGCTTCCTCTCTGCCAACGCGCGCGTTCCCGAGAGTGCTCGGTAGAAAATGGCGAGTCTGTGCAAGAGGCAGCAATGTACGATCGAGAGGCGAGGCTTTCGGCAGGATCTTGATTCGTGGCGGCATAAACTCATTCATTGTGTAGGTAAGGATGTTCAGAAATGCACGCCGAAGCGACAGGCGGGTTTTCAGGTACCAATTTCTGTAATTGTTCATTTCTTCGCTATTTACGTTGCGCAAATTCGGGCTGTGACCATCAGGGGCAACACAGAGCGACTTTTTGTTTTGTCTTCAACTGTTCTATTTCCTCTCGACAGTCACTGTTGAGCGCAATGTAATATTGTTTACATCGGAATGTAATTACACGGCTCTCTGTATTATACGTTTACTATTTATTAATGCATTTGTATCTATCTGTTATCTGTGTATTTGTGGTTTTATCTGTAGTTTATAATTTGTTTAAAGGGCACTGTTAGTTGTAGAGGGAGTGTCAAACCGAGCAGGAATGAATCCTCGACCAATGAGCGCAGATTCCGTTTCATTGAGATGCGCGCTCCCGCGTTATTTTACTGTATTTTGGTTGGGGGAGGGCGATGCTCGGGGGTCAACGAGCTTTCTTCCAAATCAGCTTTCGGTAGCGCGCATTGCTACAATGAGGAAGTAAGGTTCGACCCTCTGATAGGTTGGAATTTGCTCCTTGGAAACAAAGCCAGTCAGGCAGCACTTTTTGGCTCTACTAAATTCTTATTTCCTGCATTGTTTGTCAACATTATGTGCATTCTACTCCGCTAGTCTGAAACTGACTTGCAACACCTCTTGATCAGTGTGTTCTTGCTCCAATAAGTGGGATTAGTTGTTTTGGCATTGAATCAACCTTACCTGTAATTACCTACTAATCTGGGGTGTATTCATTATGCGGATTCTATTGCAAAACGTTTCTTTAACATTAGCAAACGGAAGGAAACTGGGAGGGGCCATTTGTCCAGAATAAACTTGTTTTACTTGTTTGGACTAATGATTACACCTCGGGTTACTATTAGAATTCCCTAAACTTTGTGTGTTCATTCTGTGGAAATAACCAGGTCCAATTTCTCAGTGACACTCACCTACTTACAGAAGGAGTTAAACATACTGTGCAAGGAATTGCAACAATTTGTACCTCTACTTGGGAAGTGGGTCAAATGTTTGTTTTTGTTTTGTTTCACTCTGCTGTTCATGTACAGTGCATTTGGCCAAGCTGGAGTTATGCACGAAACGGGATCAAATATTTAGAACATAATAACATGTGTAGCTTTTAGTATGTAATGCTTTGGGGGGGAAATGCAGGTAGGTTACCTCTTCTGTTTCTCTTCTGTTTAAAAAAACAACAACATTTATCCTTGTTTCGTCACATGCTTACTGAAGACCACCCAGATCTCCGTTGTCTTACTTAAAGCTTCAATATATAACTTTTTGGGCGACCTGTCCAAATTCATATAGAAATATTAGTTATAGATCTGTTATTCTCATTCAAATGAAGTCTAAGCGGTTGGTCTGTTTTTATGTGCACGAGTTCTATGCTTCCTGTTAAGTTTAGTTTTTGTGTTTTTCTGTACACAACCAAAAATGTTGTATTTTCAGCTGATGGAAAATGTATTTCACAGCAGTTTAGATGGTATAATGAATCTCTACACTGTACTTGCTTGTTTTGTCACACAAACTGAAATTAGGTGACCTATTCTAATTTTAGCAACCATAAAATGGTGGAGCGATTTCTGTGTAGTGCATCTTTAATGCAGTGAAAAGGAAAGAGGGGGAGGGGGTGAAAGAGAAACCTAAACAAAGGTAAATCTCTCTGTCCATTGCTCCAGGCCAAGTCAGCCCCTATGGTCAGCCTTCCATCCTTGACTCACAACTTTCCTGTTGTTCCCCTGCTGCTATGCTACAGTATGGAGGCCTGGGGAGCAGACATCCCCAGACATCCCCTATTATTACCTGAAGTCAAGACAACACAATGTTTTTGGTGGAGGAACAAGAGTAGCACCACTGCCCTGCTCAAACTGAAATTTACATTTTGTTCCTTGTTGTGTGTTTTCATGTGAACACTAAAGTAATGCAGAGGAGAGTGATTGTCCAATAGAACAGCAGAACTATTATGTCTCTGTGTCCACCAGCCTCCGTATGCAAAGTGTGTCTTCACTGTACATGAATCCTCTGTCTTGTTTTGGCAATGTTTTTGCAAGAACCATGAATGCCAGTGAAACATGGAAGTCCAAAACAGATTCTATGGTGGAGAAAAAGTCAATTGGAGGGGGGGTCATACCAATTTCAGATGGGAACTGAACTGACTTATTTTACTGCTGGGAGCGGGGTAACACATTGCTGTGAATTAGGCAAGATGTGGCACTCACTTAGGCTAGTTCAAATCACTCTTCACTGCACCGCCCCAACTCAGAGCTGTAGTGGTCGAGGCAGGTAGCCTAGCTCTAAAATCCCACCAGTATTGGGTTGTAGCCTAGTTCTCGATCTCTGTGTTAATTTTGAGGGTTCTGGGTTATAGTGCAGTGCTTATTTTGTCTCTCCTTGTTACAGACAGGGTCGAAAGGTTTCCTCAAAGCAACAGTCTCGTAGTACCAACATGTAGCTTTCAGCTGAAGCCATGGCTGGTCCTAATTCTTTAGGATTCCCTTTTGAAGAGGAGTGTATTATGGCTAGGGGCTTCAGGGCTAGGTGGAGAACTAAATAATAGTAGGGGAAACACTGTTGTGGCGTCTCCAAACAAAGTCATGGCTGGCGGTTAGAAACCTTTAGTGGATGTAGATCCTTCATCCTAATGACGTTGGTTATTTTCTACAGAATCCCTTGGTGTGGCCCGGGCCTGTTATTACACAGGGATGTCCTTAGACAAACAGTGCACAGGCTCTACATATTTACATGAGTGAAAATGTGTTCCATTTGACAGTAGATTATAGTTGACAACATGGTTGAAAACACAACGGCTATACGGTTTATCTTTGTCTTTAATACACACTGCTTATATCAGTACTTCATCCATAGTTATGTAGCCAAGTGCAATTGGCAGAATTCTTTCAGAATTCCATTTCTGGAACAGACAAAGCCTTCAGCACACATCCCTGCTAAAACATTTTCTTAATGGAAGGCAGAATCCCCCCCTTACCCACCAATCATTCTTATTAGAACAATTCTATTTCAAAGGAAAGGGAATGATGCACTTTGCATCTCTTCACAGGTAGCCTACATTGTATGTTGGGCTGTTTTGTATCATTTAGCACCGGGGGATTCAACCGGGGGTCCTCTAGGGATCTGCAAAAATATATTTCCCCCAAAAAGTTACTCACTGGAGTATCTGACAGAGGCTTTGAAAAAGCAAATGTGAATTAGCTATCAGTTTGGAAAGTGCCTCTGGCTGCTGGGAAGCTTTCTTGACTTGAACATTTTTGTTTTTGACAACACGTGGCTGACCTTTTGTTTAACTGCTCTGTTCTTAGTGAAAATGTGTTTGGCGTTTTCTAGCTAATAGGCGATGTTAGAGTTTACACTTCCTCTTCCAATTTATAATGTGGGGAGTTTCATTATTTTGACCAAATTATTATCTCCCAAATGGATTCACTGGAATATTATTCAAATACATTTCATGAAAATAAATACAATTTAAAAAGACTCAGTGTAGGTTGTATGCATATTGGATACAGCCTCATGTCAGCATCAGTTTGGACATGAGGGAGGCGCCAGAAAATGTAGCCAAACTTTGAGGAGACTAAAATTACAAAAATATAGGCTAAATGCCAGTCATGTTTGACAAATTATAATGAAGGGTAATTAATTTCCAAAGGCTTGATTCTGTCGACATACTCATACATGGCTTGTTTAGGTCAAATGGTTACAAGAAGGACAGTGCCTGTTGTCCGCCGCACATCACCCACCTTGAATCTGAGCAGGGGCGCTCAAGATTTTTGAAATTATTTAACCACGAACTTAATTGTTTAAAACATGGACATTTTGTCATTTTTATGAAGCATGTCTTACCTAGCCAAAATACAACTAAATGTTGAGGGAATTACTTTAGAAACACTTAATGTCATTGAAACCAGCATTTTTCTCATTCTATTTGTTTTCAAACTAATATTATTGCATTGTCCAGCAGCCAAAGGTGTAATCCTAGTCATAATTAGTAACCCATGCTAGGTGATGCATCTTTTTCTTCATTTCTAATGGATATGCGGGGCACTTTTTGAGAACTGTCTTTTCATACTTTATTCCATTATAGAACATTTGCATTAACAGGCAGTTGCGCATTGTTGAGCTTATAATATGAAGAAATCCAACGTTATCAACATTTGAAGGTAAGCGGGACAGTCCCAGAACTGACCCAGTCTGTTTTGAACCGTAGACAAAATAAAAGTGATCTTCCCAGGGACGAAGAGACAACGGAAAACGCTCATTTTGAGCCCTGGAGGGAATTACTTTAGTATTTGGTTGTAATTGTAATGTTGCAATATTTTATAGGCTAGGAAGGGTGGCCAACCATCCTCCAGGAGAGCCTTAAAGGGGCAGTGGTGTATTTTGAGACAGGCTTTTATTTTGTAAAGTGGTTCCTTGCATCAGCCAACAATGATGTACATATCTTTAAAAAACATTTTTGTATATACACACACAAGTGAGTTGAGCATTTGTCAAAGAATCTGACCTACTTGTCTAAAGGACAAGTGGCCCCAAAAAAAAAGAAGTCAAGCCTTGATGTGAAAGCTATTTTCTAATGTACGTTGTTGGTCGCCGGTTTTCCAGGGAGGGGTCCCTGGGCAAAAAATGGTTGAAGACCCCTTTTATTTAGCACATCTATGTTTGGGATTAAGTTAATTATTTTTTTCCTAGCATAGATTAAACCATGTCTTCTAATTGGTAGACTAATAATCTTGATTTGGTGCATAGCCTCATTGTAACGACCGTAGGCTATGCCATAGGTCAGGTAGTCTTTTTACAGAGAGATGCACCAAAACCCCAACATACTTTATCACATGGCCTTTTAATTGGTTTTACATAGAGATGTACATATGCGCATAGGCTTTAGTCTCTGTAGGTTATTTTAAGAGCAGCATTACACTATTGGACTGTTAGGTCACATTAGGTTTAGGATGGATTAGTTGAGCGTGTATTTGTTTCCCCTCCCAGAATGCTGTAACCCATGGCCATTTTCAATACTGTTACTGACGCATTACGGTGCATAGGTAACGACGCATTGATTTTGACACATATTCTTCCTTCTCTACAGGACAGCACCCTATAAGATATGTTCTGTAGAATCCTGTAGAATTTGGCTGACCCCATTTAGTCGACTGGTCAATGGTTTGGTCGACTGGGATTTCTTTAGTCGAGCAATCACACATTTATTTTTCTTTGGTGCACAAGACACCTGTCTGATTAGCGCCTGTCTTAGCGGTGTAATCCATTGTAAAGGCCAGGGGGATGGCACAGTCCGCTGTAGGACGTGATACTTAAATTGTATATGATTATATTATGTAAAAATAATGCTTCAACAGTAATAAATCATTATTTTATAACATGTGCTTTCTCCCACTTTGGATTCTGGTCGCTGTCCGCGGTTCTGAAACATTCTTCAGTACGCTGTAGAATTTACACCTTTCCATATGTTTCTATGTGCATAATAGCAAAGTTAAGCAGCATATTGGGATTGAGAACAATGTGGCGGAGACAGCAGAAACAGCCCTTGCCTTACCTTAGCCTAATTGTCTAACAAAATTGACGAGAGCGGAAAACCCCAACTTAATTGGGTCTAATCAATAGCCTAACTGTTAAATGTGCCTGGCTTTATAAATCATCTATCATATATATATATATTTCTGCAGAGAGAGATATATATATATATATAAGACATCCTGCTTCTGTTGCCTGTTTGTTTTAATAGCCTACTGATTTTGTGTAATCTAACAGCACCTGTTTGTCACAAATAAAATGCACACAACTCTCGCTCCTATATCCTTCTTTTTCTTGATCTCATTTTGATTAAAATTATGATCATCACTATAAGAATAGGTAATGTCATTAGTAGGCTTAGTATAGAAACCTTGTGTAACCACCATCGAGCTGTAGGACTAAGAGCACATCCTGTTTAGTCTTAATACCCTAACTTAGGCCTATATTTCTATATTGAGATATATTTCTACATTGATTTCAGTCATTCATGCTGTCACACAGCATACAAGACATTCATGATTTGAAATGCAATCAAGCATTTTAGTTTTAAAATTAAATAACCAAGAGAACTTTTAATATTTAGCCTAAACAGTAAATGAACCAGATTTCACAAATGCATGTGACTGTTTTTAATCTCATTTTTATTCTCATTGTAGCAGAGTACACTTATTTATTGAGAGTTCTTTACTGTTCCAAATGGTCAGAAAAAATAATATTGTAATCTTATAGTAACTGTTTGGCCCACATAATACTTATACAATGCTTGCTCCGATAAACCACCTTTTTCTTGATCTCTAGTAGTTTCTACAACTAAGTCAAATTTCTTCCACAGATCAATCTTTCCCTTTCCCTCCTGAGCAACCAGTAAACATTTGCCTGTTCAAGTTTATTTTTCATGTCCTCTGCATCCATTTAGCTGTCGACATTGCATTTAGCTGTCGACATTGCTGTGATCGGAGTTTGTTATAACCAATTTGTTGATGTGATTATGATAGGCCATATTGATCATATGCATGCAGTGCTTATGTTTCCTGTAAAGAGAGCAAGGGTTGAGGGGAATGTTTTTCCTAAACACATTTGGAATTTCTGGTAACAGAACTTTTCAGTTAAACAAGAAAGAAACTATATGACTGAAATTAAGTTGCAGCTTCAGCACAGACAGCGGAACAAACACTTGCTTCACTATGGTGCTTTTTTGCTGCAGTAGGGTGGAGAGCTAGACAACGTGCGCTTGTCACACAGGAACTCCCAATCATTTATTTTGTGACCATCGGTCTTAATTAGGGTTGCACATTTTGGGGAATATTCAGAGGTGGAAACTTTACGTGGGAATATATTGGAATTAACGGAAATATGTGCAAATTAATATGAATGCAATTTAAATGTAGATGTTTTTTGCTTTGGACATATTTACTATATCAAATGGAGACAAAACATTAAACCTTTTTACCTTATCATAAGTAGACATAATTGCAAATTGATTAAATCCTTCCAATTGAAAAAAACAAACAATTCACTTACGAATTGAACTTTAATTGAGTTGGCTCTTCACATGGGATGATTTCATTGAACATAAAAAGAAAGGGAATATAGAATGATCCATCACATCTCCCAAAAACATTTTCAAGGCTGTGGTTGTCTTCCTCTCAGGCTTCCATGTCTTCTCCCTGGACCTCAATGTCCACCTCTTGAACATCAGACTCTGAGGCCTCATCTTCACTGTCACTTTCCAACCATGATGAGGATGGCTCATTGTCAGGCTCAAAAAGCCTCAAATTTGCCTGGATGGCCACACATTTTTCAACCCTTGTATTGGTCAGCCTGTTGTGTGCTTTGGTGTGTGTTCCCAAACATGGACCAGTTGCGCTCTGAGGTGGCTGATGTTGGTGGGATTTGGAGGATGATGGAGGCAACAGGGGAAAGACCCTCAGATCCACAAAGTCACTTCCACCAGGTGGCTGATGAGATATCTTGGCATGACTGCCATATTGCGTCGCCATCCCAAAGCCCTTGCTTGGAAGTGTACTTCGCCAGACTGCCAAGAACCTTGCCCTCATCCAGGCCAAGGTGCGAGACACGATAGTGATAACACCATAGGCCTTGTTGATCTCTGCACCAGACAGGATGCTCTTGCCAGCATACTTGGGGTCCAACATGTACGCTGCAGCATGTTTGTGCTTCAGGCAGAAGTCTTCATGCTTTTTATGTATTTCAGAACTGCAGTTTCCACTGCTTGGAGCGACAGTGAAGTGGGCAGGGCAGTATGGATTTCTTCTCTTACATCTGCAAGCAGTCTGAACATCAGACAGGATGGCATTGTCTCCATCAATCTGTGCAATTGCTACTGCTATAGGTTTCAGGCTGCTTACGACTCTCTCCCAAAATGCATCATCCAGGAGGATCCCCTTGACGGGGCTGTCCATATCGGCAGACTGTGATATGGCAATTTCTTGGAGGGACTCCTTCCCCTCCAGAAGACTGTCAAACATGATGACAACCACCCAAGGGTTGTTGCTGGGCAGCTTCAATGTGGTGCTCTTTTTCTTTTCACTTTTCGTGATGAGGTAAATTGTTGCTGTAACTTGATCACCCTTCACATACCTTACCATTTCCTTGGCTCTCTTGTAAGAGTGTATCCATTGTTTTCAGTGCCATTATGTCCTTGAGGAGCAGATTCAATGCATGAGCATCACAGCCAATGGGTGTGAGAGTAGGACACCTCCACTTTACACCAAGCAGCCTTCATGTTCGCAGCATTGTCTGTCACCAGTGCAAATACCTTCTGTGGTCCAAGGTCATTGATGACTGCCTTCAGCCCATCTGCAATGTAGAGTCCGGTGTGTCTGTTGTCCCTTGTCTGTGCTCTTGTAGAATAATGGTTGAGGGGTGGAAATGATGTTGTTAGTTACTTCCTTGCATATGAACAATTGACCACCATCAGAGATGATTGCAATACAGTCTGCTTTCTCTATGATTTGCTTGACCTTCACTTGAATTCTGCATCCAGCAAATTAGTAGACAAAGCATGTCTGGTTGGAGGGGTGTATGCTGGGTGAAGAACATTCAGAAATTTCTTCCAATACACATTTCCTGTGAGCATCAGAGGTGGATCAGTTGCATACACAACTCGAGCAAGACATTCATCAGCATTTCTCTGACTACGTTCCTCCATTGAGTCAAAAACTTCTGATTCCAGGAAGACCATGAGCTGTTGCTGTCGATAAGGTGTCTGATTCATCATTTTCACCTCGAATAGAAGTAGAGTGACCTTTGTCAGAGGTTGCTTGTTGTGAACGCTGAGGGAACTTTATGCACTTGGCCAGAGGATTCTGCATCTTTGTTGTGTTTTTCACATGATTTGGCTCAATATTTGCAAATATAGACATCTTTTCCTTCTACATTAGCTGCAGTGAAATGTCTCCACACATCAGATAGTGCCCATGCCATATTCCTGTAAATATTAGAAAATCATTAGAAAAAAACAGCCCAAATACAATTCCATATACAGAAAAATAGTTAAGCAGTGAGATTGAACAACTCCTTTGTAAGAAGTGTTTTTTAAATTAAACATGTATGGAAATGAGTGAATTAACACTCCTCAGTTAGCAGGCTCAAGCAAGCTGAAACCCATATGGTAGCAAAAACTAACTAGCAGAAATGATTTTAACACACTTAGGCTGCTATTTACTAGTTAATCATGAATGTCATATATTCACCCCACCCAGTATTGTAATCAAATTTTACCATAAAGCATGTAGTCCTTGGCTCAGACAGTGTAGTAGTGTGGGCTCAATAGCATCTCATTAGTGTGCAAGATCTTGAGAATCAGCTGTACATGTGATGGAATAATGCACTCTGCATGCAGAGGGTTGCAATTCCATTGAATTGGGGAAAGTTTAACCAAAATATGCCACAAGACCTAGAATTGCCTTATGTGTATCCCACAAAAAAATTCACTGTTATAAGCTAACTTTTTTTTGATGAATGTAAGCAAATTTACAGACACATTTCCGACCCTTTGCAACCCTAGTCTTTATTATTTTATCAAATAGTGTGCTTAAAGCATCAGACAAGCTCAGTGCATATGTAGTGGATTTTATTCAAACACAGGGTGTGTTTGTCTGTATATAGAAAAATACTGTCAACCAATTTTGTTGTCTGACATCTCTAATAAATATGAATGTTTGGGCTAATACATGTGTATTAGCTACACGATTAGGCTGTTTTCGGGTCAGAGAAATATAGCATAGGCTAGCCCTGTGTACTTGGCTATAGTCTGCTCTGATTCTGATGCATTAAGCCTTGCTCTAGCATTTCCATTGTGCTGTGCAGTCGGGGCTCCTCAGAGGAAGGTGAGGGCCATCCTCAGTGAATTTCTTAATTAAAATAGTAAAACATTTAAAAAAGGGATCCTATTTAGATAAAAACTATACTAAATATAATCACGTCACCAAATAACTGATTAAAACACACTTTTGCACAGAAGCTCTACAGTAGCCTCAACAGCACTCTGTAGGGTAGCACCATGGTGTTGTCGGAGGACAGCTAGCATCCGTCCTCTGGGGTACATTGACTTCAAAACAAAACATAAAAGGCTCATGTTTCTCACCCCCTTCCATAGACTTGCACAGTAATTATGACAACTTCCAGAGGACGTCCTCCAGCCTCTTGCCGCATGGACTGACATGTTGTCACCCAATTAAAGGATCGGGTAATTAATCTAGTACTGAAAGCATAAACTACAGCTAGCTAACGAGCTAGCACTGCAGTGCACAACATGGTGAGTAGTTGCCTCAAAGAGAGAGAGAAACAATAATTTTTTAACAAATTAATTTCTTCCAAAATGAAGAAGAATTTGTATTTCTTTCAGTTTCATTTACTTAGCTAGAAAATGCAGCTAGCTAGTTTAGCCTATTTAAACACCCTGCTCAAACACAGATTGCTATGTTAGCTTGCTGGCCATGACTTTCCAACACGGCACTAACTCTTCCAAGTCAAGGGAAGCTTTTGTTATTACTACTTTATTGCCACCAGGCCCGTCGGTGTAACTTCTTAATGACTGTACACTAACGTTACTGCATGATTGTAGCGGGTTTACTTAAGCAATAAGGCCCGATGAGATGAAGTATATGTCCAATATACAACTGCTGATGTTATGCGCTACGCCACGCCGAGTGCCTGGATACAGACCTTGGCCGTGGTATATTCGCCATATACCACAAACCCCAAAGGTGACTTAATGATGTCATAAACTGGTTACCAATGTAATTAGAGCAGTAAAACTAAATGTTTTGTCATACCTGTGGTATACCGTCTGATATACCATGACTTTCAGCCAATCAGAATTCAGGGCTCAAACCACCCAGTTTATAATAATGCGTTAGTTCTATTAGCTATGTTCACTATGACGTTACTTTAGCTGATATGGTGACAACGATGTAGGCTGTGTGTAGCAGTGATATGGTTTGGCTTGGAAAGTTTTTTTCAGCTTGTCACATACAGCTGATGTATTGTGCCTTGAAGTCCACAATCGAAGGGAAGAGAAGGAATACAATGTGGCTGTTACTGAATGTCAATGTCTGTCACCTCATTTGTCTTTCGACCTGTGTGCACCTACGCTGTAAACTTTCATTCATAGGCTAGGTCGTAGCAACCTCATGAAAGTTTGAGTATCGTAGTAGCCTAAACCTATCAATGTTACATTGAACTGGGTGAATGGAATATGAATGACAGTCATCCAACATGCTGTAATAGAAATAAGACAAAGCTCATGAAGGGAAGCGACACTGACCACCGGTGCTGTGTGTGTGTGCAAGATCAGCCTCACTGCTACATGTGATCATATGATGACGCTTACATCATATTATAAACATGCACTTCTGTTTTAAGCCTTAAAATACCTTTTAAACTGATTTATTGTTGTGATGACCGGCCTCAGACCCTAACTTGTGTTTTAGTTATGCTGATTCCTTTCTGTGGATCTACGCTGAAGGAGAGACGCTCCCCGATTAGGGGAGATCACCGCTGTGATGCTCACTGTGAAGGCTGCTTAGAGGAGACTAAATGTCAGCCATAACCCTATACTGTCTGGAGTATAGAACAGTGATTGGGAGAGGGGGAGCATGGTACACTGCCCCTAACCGAGAGGAGAGGAAGTACCTTGATGATGAAATGTTTGCATACTATTAACATTTGGAGAGAGAGAGAGACGTAACAACGTCATGCACTGAGGCACATTTTTTTTTTCCCTGCTCAAACTGGGGTGTAAGAAGATCTTAGAGCCTTAATATCACTGCTTAGAAATTGCCAGAGTTTTGAAGTAGGCTAGGGAGCGTGCCCTCAAAGTCCCTTATTTTTCTTTAATGAATAGGATTTTGATTCACAGGCTACTGAATCAATTGACTTAAAATAGAAGTGACTCTAGTCCTGCTATAGCTGCTATTGTGTCAGATATGTAGGCTGTTTTCTTTTGATGAGTCCGTCATCTCTATTCACTCTTCCCCCATCATAAACGTCAGAGCTGACCCATGCACGCACACTCACAGGAATATAACGGTCCAGTATCATCAGTCAGATTTTGATTTCTGTCAATTCAGCAAGAAACTCTCAAACGTCCTTATCTACATACGTACATACATGCATGCATGCATGCATGCATGCATGCAGTGGGGAGAACAAGTATATGATACACCGCCGATTTAGCAGGTTTTCCTACTTACAAAGCATGTAGAGGTCTGTCATTTTTATCATAGGTACACTTCAACTGTGAGACACGGAATCTAAAACAAAAATCCAGATAATCACATTGTATGATTTAGTAATTAATTTGTATTTTATTGTATGACAAGTATTTGATACATCAGAAAAGCAGAACTTAATTTTTGGTAAAGAAACCTTTGTTTGCAATTACAGAGATCATATGTTTCCTGTAGTTCTTGACCAGGTTTGCACACACTGCAGCAGGGATTTTTGCCCACTCCTCCATACAGACCTTCTCCAGATCCTTCAGGTTTCGGTGCCGTCGCTGGGCAATACGGACTTTCAGCTCCCTCCAAAGATGTTCTATTGGGTTCAGGTCCGGAGACTGGCTAGGCCACTCCAGGACCTTGAGATGCTTCTTACGGAGCCACGCTTTAGTTGCCCTGACTGTGTGTTTCGGGCTGTTGTCATGCTGGAAGACCCAGCCACAACCCATCTTCAATGCTCTTACTGAGGGAAGGAGGTTGTTAGCCAAGATCTTGTGATACATGGCCCCATCCATCCTCTTCTCAATACGGTGCAGTCGTCCTGTCCCCTTTGCAGAAAAGCATCCCCAAAGAATGTTTCCACCTCCATGCTTCACTGTTGGGATGGTGTTCTTGGGGTAGTACTCATGCTTCTTCTTCCTCCAAACACGGCGAGTGGAGTTTAGACCAAAAAGCTCTATTTGTCTCATCAGACCACATGACCTTCTCCCATTCCTCCTCTGGATCATCCAAATGGTCATTGGCAAACTTCAGATGGGCCTGGACATGCGCTGGCTTGAGCAGGGGGACCTTGCGTGCGCTGCAGGATTTTAATCCATGACGGCGTAGTGTGTTACTAATGGTTTTCTTTGAGACTGTGGTCCCAGCTCTCTTCAGGTCATTGACCAGGTCCTGCCGTGTAGTTCTGGGCTGATCCCTCACCTTTCTCATGATCATTGATTTCCCTACGTGGTGAGATCTTGCATGGAGCCCCAGACCGAGGGTGATTAACCGTCATTTTGAACTTCCATTTCCTAATAATTGCGCCAACAGTTGTTGCCTTCTCACCAAGCTGCTTGCCAATTGTCCTGTCGTCAATCCCAGGCTTGTGCAGGTGTACAATTTTATCCCTGATGTCCTTACACAGCTCTCTAGTCTTGGCCATTGTGGCGAGGTTGGAGTCTGTTTGAGTGTGTGGACAGGTGTATTTTATACAGATAACGAGTGGAGAACAGGAGGGCTTCTTAACCTCTTGCGTCGAGCCATCCCAGATCCGGTATCGTGACTACAGCCTCAAGCTCATTACCATAACGCAACGTTAACTATTCAGGAAAATCGCAAATGAAATGAAATTAATCTATTTGCTCTCAAGCTTAGCCTTCTGTTAACAACACTGTCATCTCAGATTTTCAAAATATGCTTCTCAACCATTGCAAAACAATCATTTGTGTAACAGTATTGATAGCTAACGTAGCATTTAGCGTAGCATTTAGCGTTAGCATTCAGCAGGCAACATTTACACAAAAAAACATAAAAGCATTCAAATAAAATCATTTACCTTTGAAGAACTTCAGATGTTTTCAATGAGGAGACTCTCAGATGGCAAATGTTCAGTTTTTCCTGAAAGATGATTTGTTTAGGACAAAACGCTCCGTTTTCTGCGTCATGTTTAGCTACGAAAAAAAACCTGTATCCAGGATTGTGTAAATCTATCCGCAAGCTCATTAGCTTAACACAACGTTAACTATTCATGAAAATCGCAAATGAAATGAAATTAATCTATTTGCTCTCAAGCTTAGCCAACACTCATCTCAGATTTTCAAAATATGCTTCTCAACCTTTGCAAAACAAGCATTTGTGTAACAGTGTTGATGGCTAACGTACCATTTAGCGTTAGCAGTCAGCATGCAACATTTTCCACAACCATAAAAGCATTCAAATAAAATCATTTACCTTTGAAGAACTTCAGATGTTTTCAATGAGGAGACTCAGTTTTTGTTCAGTTTTTACAAAAAAATATTATTTGTGTCGACTAATCGCTCCGTTTTGTTCATCGAGTTTGGGTAAGGGGAAAAAAAATCAGTCATTAAAACACAAACTTTTTTCCAAATTAACTCCATAATATCGACAAACATGGCAAACCGATGTTTAGAATAAATCCTCAAGTTGTTTTTTCACATATCTATCGACGATAAAATCCATCGTGGCATTTTACTTTCTGTTCTGAAGAAATGGAACGCGCATGGACCTACAGATTACGCACACAGGACACCGGGCGGGACACCAGGTAAATGTAGTCTCTTATGGTCAATCTTCCAATGATATGCCTGCAAACACGTCACAATGCTGCAGACACCTCGGGAATAGACAGAAAGCGTGGGCTAATTCCTGGCGCATTCACAGCCATATAAGGAGACATTGGAACACAGCGCCTTCAGAATCTGGGGCATTTCCTGTATGAAACTTCATCTTGGTTTCACCTGTTGCATTAGTTCTGGGGGACTCACAGATAATATCTTTGCAGTTTTGGAGACGTCAGAGTTGTGTCTTTCCAAGGCTGTCAATTCCATGCATAGTCGAGCATCTTTTCGTGACAAAATATTGCGCTTAAAACGGGCATGTCTTTTTATCCAATAATGACACAGCGCCCCCATAGGTTAAAGAAAAACTAACAGATCTGTGAGAGCCGGAATTCTTACTGGTTGGTAGGTGATCAAATGCTTATGTCATGCAATAAAATGCTAATAAATTACTTAAAAATCCTACAATGTGATTTTCTGGATTTTTGTTTTAGATTCCATCTTGAAGTGTAACTATGATAACAATTACAGACCTCTACATGCTTTGTAAGTAGGAAACACTGCCGATTTTAGCAGGTTATCAAATACTTGTTCTCCCCACTGCATACATACATACATACATACATACAGTTGAAGTCAGAAGTTTACATGCACTTAGTCATTAACCTGTTTTTCAATCACTCCACAAATTTCTTGTTTGCAAACTATAGTTTTGACAAGTCGGTTAGGACATCTATTTTGTGCATGACAAGTAATTTTTCCAACAATTGTTTATAGACAGATAATTTAACTTATAATTCACTGTATCACAATTCCAGTGGGTCAGAAGTGTACATACACTAAGTGGACTGTGCCTTTTACACAGCTTGGAAAATTCCAGAAAATGATGTCATGGCTTTTGATAGGCTAATTGACATAATTTGAGTCAATTTGTAGACCTCCACAAGTCTGGTTTATCCTTGGGTGCAATTTCCAAATGCCTGAAGGTACCACGTTCATCGGTACAAACAATAGTACGCAAGTATAAACACCATGGGACCACGTAGCCGTCATACCGCTCAGGAAGGAGACGTGTTCTGTCTCCTAGAGATGAACATACTTGGGTGAGAAAAGTGCACATCAATCCCAGAACAACAGCAAAGGACCTTGTGAAGATGCTGGAGGAAACCGGTATAAAAGTATCTACAGTGCCTTAGATACTTAATAATTTTGCACGCCCAATTTTTCAGTTTTTGATTTGTTAAAAAAGCTTGAAATATCCAATAAATGTCGTTCCACTTCATGATTGTGTCCCACTTGTTGTTGATTCTTCACAAAAAAATACAGTTTTATATCTTTATGTTTGAAGCCTGAAATGTGGCAAAAGGTCGCAAAGTTCAAGGGGGCCGAATACTTTCGCAAGGCACTGTATATCCACAGTAAAACGAGTCCTATATCGACAACCTGAAAGGCCGCTCAGTAAGGAAGAAGCCACTGCTCCAAAACCACCATTAAAAAAAAAGCCAGACTACAGTTTGCAACTGCACATGGGGACAAATATCGTTCTTTTTGAAGAAATGTCCTCTGGTCTGATGAAACAAAAATAGAACTGTTTGGCCATAATGACCATTGTTATATTTGGAGGAAAAGCGGGAGGCTTGCAAGCTGAAGAACACCATCCCATCCATGAAACACGAGGGTGGCAGCATCATGTTGTGGGGGTGTTTTGCTGCAGGAGGGACTGGTGCACTTGTTCTTATAGGCACTTTAGTTTTGTCAGTGTAACAGTATAGCTTCCGTCCCTCTCCTCGCTCCTCCCTGGGCTCGAACCAGAAATGCAACAACGACAGCCACCCCCGAAGCAGCGTTACCCATGCAGAGCAAGGGAAACAAACACAGGCCCAGAGTGAGTGACGTTTGAGAAGTTATTAGCGCACGCTAACTAGCCAGCCATTTCACTTCGGTTACACCAGCCTCATCTCGGGAGTTGATAGTCTTGAAGTCATAAACAGCACAATGCTCGACGCACAACGAAGAGCTGCTGGCAAAACGCACGAAAGTGCTGTTTGAATGAATGTTTACGCGCCTGCTTCTGCCTACCACTGCTCAGTCAGATACTTAGATACTTGTATGCTTGTATGCTCAGTCAGATTATACGCAACGCAGGACACGCTAGATATGTAGTAATATCATCAACCACGTGTAGTTAACTAGTGATTATGATTGTTTTTTTATAAGAAAAGTTTAATGCTAGCTAGCAACTTAACTTGGCTTACTGCATTTGCGTAACAGGCAGTCTCCTAGTGGAGTGCAACAAGAGGCAGGTCGTTATTGCGTTGGACTAGTTAACTGTAAGGTTGCAAGATTGGATCCCCTGTGCTGACAAGGTGAAAATCTGTCATTCTGCCCCTGAAGGAGGCAGTTAACCCACCGTTCCTAGGCCGTCATTGAAAATAAGAATGTGTTCTTAACTGACTTGCCTAGTTAAATAAAGGTGTAAAAAAATAAAATAAAAAAACGGCAAAATCGGCGTCCAGAAATACCGATTTCCAATTGTTATGAAAACTTGAAATCGTCCCTAATTAATCGGCCATTCCGATTTCAATCGGTCGACCTCTTCTCTCAACCTCTTCCTTAACTACTTATCTGATGAATATGTAACTGTAGGCATAATGTTCAGAACCCTAGTCTTATCAACACTGTATGTCTTTCATTAGGCTTCATGCCCAAAGTAGTTGATAGCATCCTATACCGTGACAGCCTGTACATCCTGTCCATTTTAAGATCACTTAACCATTATTATACTTTCTTTATTAGTAGTTAGCTTACAGTAGTGGTCCAGTCTTTTAGATTAGGATCAAGTTGCTCCCATGACACTCATCCAAGGTCAGATTCTAGGTTTCCTTAAATAGTTAAGATTAAGATTTGGGGATGTTAAACTGATCCTAGAGCTGTACCTAAGGGGAATTACTACCCAGAGCTTTACTAAAATAGGATTTCAGGAGTTAAGTGCTTCTGGGAGGGGAGAGGGTGTTGCTCCAAATCTCTTCTTCATCCTCAGCCCTGATTGGTTAGAGATATAGGTAGGAGAATGGAGATTGAGTGGTGAACTCAGTGTAGCTGCATGGTAACAACAGACAGTTGTGCTGCAGCTGGTTCCTCATAGTAGAAAGAAGCTTAACTGTTTTCATGCAGTCCTACAGTATAGCTTATATGAGGAGCTCATATAACATTTAGTTAGACTACGTGCGTGATCTTTTACACATAACCGCCTTTTGGGATGTAGGAGAGGTGGTCTCAGTTCAGATGCTCTTAAAGGAAAACTCCACCCAAAAACTATTTTGCTCTTTGTTTTCATCAGTCCATTGTTGATATAGTCCCAACATGTTTTGCACGTCAACAGTCCTGTTTTCAAGCTGTATGCCTTTCAAAATACAGGCGGTATGATGTGATGTATTTTGCATCATATCGGCTGTGTTTTTGAAAGTTCTATATCTTGAAAACTTGAACACTGACATGCAAAACATGTTGTGACTATATCAACAATGCACTGATGAAACAGAGTAAAATAGTTTTTGGGTGTAAGTGTGCTGTAGTTTGCACGATACTACATGTAGAGTCTGTTTGTGACAGCAGTCTGACATCCCCCAGCGGAGTGGTCCCCAAAACACATTACGCCGAATGAATGGCAGATCACCATTGTGTGTGTGGTCCGTTACGAAACACGACACTGGAGACGGGGCACAAAGCCAATGGAAATGGAAGGATCCAGTGTTTTTGTTGTTTTTTTGTTTAAAAAATGTAATGGTAGGGCAACTTTCTTTGTTATACTCTGATACTAGCCTGAATCTTTTCACGATTGGCCTTAATAGATTTTCTCTCTCATTGGTTTAGTAGTGTAGCCAAGCCTAATGGTTATCGAATCATTAAGTCTTTGTTCCACACTTCTTTACCTTGCACCTTGTTACTGCCATGTCTACAGGCTATAGGCTAGCGCCAGAAGCATATCTCTACTCTGTAGGCCTATTCTTCTCTAAATTCTGTCGGCCTATATACAGTGGGGCAAGAAAGTATTCAGTCAGCCACCAATTGTGTAAGTTCTCCCACTTAAAGATGAGAGGCCTGTAATTTTCATCATAGGTACACTTCAACTATGACAGACAAAATTAGAAAAAAAAATCCAGAAAATCACATTGTAGGATTTTTTATGAATTTATTTGCAAATTATGGTGCAAAATAAGTATTTGGTCACCTACAAACAAGCAAGATTTCTGGCTCTCACAGACCTGTAAACTTCTTCTTTAAGAGGCTCCTCTGTCCTCCACTCGTTACCTGTATTAACGGCACCTGTTTGAACTTGTTATCAGTATAAAAGACACCTGTCCACAACTTCAAACAGTCACACTCCAAACTCTACTATGGCCAAGACCAAAGAGCTGTCAAAGGACACCAGAAACAAAATTGTAGACCTGCACCAGGCTGGGAAGACTGAATCTGCAATCGGTAAGCATCTTGGTTTGAAGAAATCAACTGTGGGAGCAATTATTAGGAAATGGAAGACATACAAGACCACTGATAATCTCCCTCGATCTGGGGCTCCATGCAAGATCTCACCCCGTGTGGTCAAAATGATCACAAGAACGGTGAGCAAAAATCCCAGAACCACATGGAGGACCTAGTGAATGATCAGAGAGCTAGGACCAAAGTAACAAAGCCTACCATCAGTAACACACTACACCGCCAGGGACTCAAATCCTGCAGTGCCAGACGTGTCCCCTTGCTTAAGCCAGTACATGTCCAGGCCCGTCTGAAGTTTGCTAGAGAGCATTTGGATGACCCAGAAGAAGATTGGGAGAATGTCATATGGTCAGATGAAACCAAAACAGAACTTTTTGGTAAAAACTCAACTCGTCGTGTTTGGAGGACAACGAATGCTGAGTTGCATCCAAAGAACACCATACCTACTGTGAAGCATGGGGGGTGGAAACATCATGCTTTGGGGCTGTTTTCTGCAAAGGGACCAGGACGACTGATCCGTGTAAAGGAAAGAATGAATGGGGCCATGTATCGTGAGATTTTGAGTGAAAACCTCCTTCCATCAGCAAGGGCATTGAAGATGAAACGTGGCTGGGTCTTTCAGCATGACAATGATCCCAAACACACCACCCTGGCAACGGAGTGGCTTCGTAAGAAGCATTTCAAGGTCCTGGAGTGACCTAGCCAGTCTCCAGATCTCAACCCCATAGACAATCTTTGGAGGGAGTTGAAGTCTGTGTTGCCCAGCAACAGCCCCAAAACAACACTGCTCTAGAGGAGATCTGCATGGAGGAATGGGCCAAAATACCAGCAACAGTGTGTGAAAACCTTGTGAAGACTTACAGAAAACGTTTGACGTCTGTCATTGCCAACAAAGGGTATATAACAAAGTATTGAGAAACTTTTGTTATTGACCAAATACTTATTTTCCACAATAATTTGCAAATAAATTAATTGAAACCCCTACAATGTGATTTTCTGGATTTTATTTTCTTATTTTGTCTGTCATAGTTGAAGTGTACCTATGATAAATTACAGGCCTCTCTCATCTTGTTAAGTGGGAGAACTTGCACAATTGGTGGCTGACTAAATACTTTTTTGCCCCACTGTATCTGCTTATCCACAGCAGCCTCATTCATTTCTTCAATCATTGAATGGGTTAGGACTAGAGGTTTCAGGTGGTCAAAGTCCCAACTCACATGTCACTGGTTTACTGCTTGCTTCCTATATTGGCTAGCATGCTTTTTCAATCAATCAAATTTTATTTATATAGCCCTTCGTACATCAGCTGATATCTAAGTGCTGTACAGAAACTCAGCCTAAAACCCCAAACCGAAGCAATGCAGGTGTAGAAGCACGGTGGCTAGGAAAAACTCCCTAGAAAGGCCAAAACCTAGGAAGAAACCTAGAGAGGAACCAGGCTATGTGGGGTGGCCAGTCCTCTTCTGGCTGTGCCGGGTGGAGATTATAACAGAACATGGCCAAGATGTTCAAATGTTCATAAATGACCAGCATGGTTAAATAATAGTAAGGCAGAACAGTTGAAACAACTGGAGCAGCAGCATGGCCAGGTGGACTGGGGACAGCAAGGAGCCATCATGTCAGGTAGTCCTGGGGCATGGTCCTAGGGCTCAGGTCCTCCGAGAGAGAGAAAGAAGGAGAGAATTATAGAACGCACACTTAGATTCACACAGGACACCGAATAGGACAGGAGAATTACTCCAGATATAACAAACTGACCCTAGCCCCCCCGACACAAACTACTGCAGCATAAATACTGGAGGCTGAGACAGGAGGGGTCAGGAGACACTGTGGCCCCATCTGAGGACACCCCCGGACAGGGCCAAACAGGAAGGATATAACCCCACCCACTTTGCCAAAGCACAGCCCCCACACCACTAGAGGGATATCTTCAACAACCAACTTACCATCCTGAGACAAGGCTGAGTATAGCCCACAAAGATCTCCGCCACGGCACAACCCAAGGGGGTGGCGCCAACCCAGACAGGATGACCACAACAGTGAATCAACCCACTCAGGTGACGCACCCCCTGCAGGGACGGCATGAGAGAGCCCCAGTAAGCCAGTGACTCAGCCCCTGTAATGGGGTTAGAGGCAGAGAATCCCAGTGGAAAGAGGGGAACTGGCCAGGCAGAGACAGCAAGGGCGGTTCGTTGCTCCAGAGCCTTTCCGTTCACCTTCCCACTCCTGGGCCAGACTACACTCAATCATATGACCCACTGAAGAGATGAGTCTTCAGTAAAGACTTAAAGGTTGAGACAGAGTTTGCGTCTCTGACATGGGTAGGCAGACCGTTCCATAAAAATGGAGCTCTATAGGAGAAAGCACTGCCTCCAGCTGTTTGCTTAGAAATTCTAGGGACAATTAGGAGGCCTGCGTCTTGTGACCGTAGCGTACGTGTAGGTATGTACGGCAGGACCAAATCAGAGAGATGGGTAGGAGCAAGCCCATGTAATGCTTTGTAGGTTAGCAGTAAAACCTTGAAATCAGCCCTTGCTTTGACAGAAAGCCAGTGTAGAGAGGCTAGCACTGGAGTAATATGATCCATTTTTTTGGTTCTAGTCAGGATTCTAGCAGCTGTATTTAGCACTAACTGAAGTTTATTTAGTGCTTTATCCGGGTAGCCGGAAAGTAGAACATTGCAGTAGTCTAACCTAGAAGTGACAAAAGCATGGATTAATTTTTCTGCATCATTTTTGGACAGAAAGTTTCTGATTTTTGCAATATTACGTAGATGGAAAAAAGCTGTCCTCGAAATGGTCTTGATATGTTCTTCAAAAGAGAGATCGGGGTCCAGAGTAACGCCGAGGTCCTTCAGTTTTATTTGAGACGACTGTACAACCATTAAGATTAATTGTCAGATTCAACAGAAGATCTCTTTGTTTCTTGGGACCTAGAACAAGCATCTCTGTTTTGTCCGAGTTTAATAGTAGAAAGTTTGCAGCCATCCACTTCCTTATGTCTGAAACACATGCTTCTAGCGAGGGCAATTCACCATGTTTCATTGAAATGTACAGCTGTGTGTCATCCGCATAGCAGTGGAAGTTAACATTATGTTTTCGAATAACATCCCCAAGAGGTAAAATGTATAGTGAAAACAATAGTGGTCCTAAAACAGAACCTTGAGGAACACCGAAATGTACAGTTGATTTGTCAGAGGACAAACCATTCACAGAGACAAACTGATATCTTTCCGACAGATAAGACCTAAACCAGGCCAGAACATGTCCGTGTAGACCAATTTGGGTTTCCAATCTCTCCAAAAGAATGTGGTGATCGATGGTATCAAAAGCAGCACTAAGGTCTAGGAGCACGAGGACAGATGCAGAGCCTCGGTCCGATGCCATTAAAATGTAATTTACCACCTTCACAAGTGCCGTCTCAGTGCTTTGATGGGGTCTAAAACCAGACTGAAGCATTTCGTATACATTGTTTGTCTTCAGGAAGGCAGTGAGTTGCTGCGCAACAGCCTTTTCTAAATTTTTGGAGAGGAATGGAAGATTCGATATAGGCCGATAGTTTTTTTATATTTTCTGGGTCAAGGTTTGGCTTTTTCAAGAGAGGCTTTATTACTGCCACTTTTAGTGAGTTTGGTACACATCCAGTGGATAGAGAGCCGTTTATTATGTTCAACATAGGAGGGCCAAGCACAGGAAGCAGCTCTTTCAGTAGTTTAGTTGGAATAGGGTCCAGTATGCAGCTTGAAGGTTTAGAGGCCATGATTATTTTCATCATTGTGTCAAGAGATGTAGTACTAAAACACTTGAGCGTCTCTCTTGATCCTAGGTCCTGGCAGAGTTGTGCAGACTCAGGACAACTGAGGTTTGGAGGAATACGCAGGTTTAAAGAGGAGTCCGTAATTTGCTTTCTAATAATTTAGAAGAAGAAGTTCATGAATTTATCACTGCTAAAGTGAAAGTCATCCTCTCTTGGGGAATGCTGCTTTTTAGTTAGCTTTGCGACAGTATCAAATAGGAATTTCGGATTGTTCTTATTTTCCTCAATTAAGTTAGAAAAATAGGATGATCGAGCAGCAGTAAGGGCTCTTCGGTACTGCACGGTACCCTCTTTCCAAGCTAGTCGGAAGACTTCCAGTTTGGTGTGGCGCCACTTCCGTTCCAATTTTCTGGAAGCCTGCTTCAGAGCTCAGGTATTTTCTGTGTACCAGGGAGCTAGTTTCTTATGATAAATGTTTTTAGTTTTTAGGGGTGCAACTGCATCTAGGGTATTGCGCAAGGTTAAATCGAGATCCTCAGTTAGGTGGTTAACTGATTTTTGTCCTCTGGCGTCCTTGGGTAGGCAGAGGGAGTCTGGAAGGGCATCAAGGAATCTTTGTGTTGTCTGTGAATTTATAGCACGACTTTTGATGGTCCTTGGTTGGGGTCTGAGCAGATTATTTGTTGCAATTGCAAACGTAATAAAATGGTGGTCCCGATAGTCCAGGATTATGAGGAAAAACATTAAGATCGACAACATTTATTCCATGGGACAAAACTAAGTCCAGCGTATGACTGTGACAGTGAGTGGGTCCAGAGACATGTTGGACAAAACCCACTGAGTCGATGATGGCTCCGAAAGCCTTTTGGAGTGGGTCTGTGGACTTTTCCATGTGAATATTAAAGTCACCAAAGATTAGAATATTATCTGCTATGACTACAAGGTCCGATAGGAATTCAGGGAACTCATTGAGAAACGCTGTATATGGCCCAGGAGGCCTGTAAACAGTAGCTATAAAAAGTGATTGAGTCGGCTGCATAGATTTCATGACTAGAAGCTCAAAAGACGAAAACGTCATTTTTTTTTTTTTGTAAATTGAAATTTGCTATCGTAAATGTTAGCAACACCTCCACCTTTGCGGGATGCACGGGGGATATGGTCACTAGTGTAGCAAGGAGGTGAGGCCTCATTGAAAACAGTAAATTCATCAGGCTTAAGCCATGTTTCAGTCAGGCCAATCACATCAAGATTATGATCAGTGATTAGTTCATTGACTATAATTGCCTTTGAAGTAAGGGATCTAACATTAAGTAGCCCTATTTTGAGATGTGAGGTATCATGATCTCCTTCAGTAATGACAGGAATGGAGGTGGTCTTTATCCTAGTCAGATTGCTAAGGTGAACACCGCCATGTTTAGTTTTGCCCAACCTAGGTCGAGGCACAGACACGGTCTCAATGGTGATAGCTGAGCTGACTACACTGACTGTGCTAGTGGCAGACTCCACTATGCTGGCAGGCTGGCTAACAGCCTGCTGCCTGGCCTGCACCCTATTTCATTGTGGAGCTAAAGGAGTTAGAGCCCTGTCTATGTTGGTAGATAAGATGAGAGCACCCCTCCAGCTAGGATGGAGTCCGTCACTCCTCAGCAGGTCAGGCTTGGTCCTGTTTGTGGGCGAGTCCCAGAAAGAGGGCCAGTTATCTACAAATTCTATCTTTTGGGAGGGGCAGAAAACAGTTTTCAACCAGCGATTGAGTTGTGAGACTCTGCTGTAGAGCTCATCACTCCCCCTAACTGGGAGGGGGCCAGAGACTCTGCTGTAGAGCTCATCACTCCCCCTAACTGGGAGGGGGCCAGAGACTCTGCTGTAGAGCTCATCACTCCCCCTAACTGGGAGGGGGCCAGAGACTCTGCTGTAGAGCTCATCACTCCCCCTAACTGGGAGGGGGCCAGAGACTCTGCTGTAGAGCTCATCACTCCCCTAACTGGGAGGGGGCCAGAGACTCTGCTGTAGAGCTCATCACTCCCCCTAACTGGGAGGGGGCCAGAGACTCTGCTGTAGAGCTCATAACTGGGAGGGGGCCAGAGACTCTGCTGTAGAGCTCATCACTCCCCTAACTGGGAGGGGGCCAGAGACTCTGCTGTAGAGCTCATCACTCCCCTAACTGGGAGGGGGCCAGAGACTCTGCTGTAGAGCTCATCACTCCCCCTAACTGGGAGGGGGCCAGAGACTCTGCTGTAGAGCTCATCACTCCCCTAACTGGGAGGGGGCCAGAGACTCTGCTGTAGAGCTCATCACTCCCCTAACTGGGAGGGGGCCAGAGACTCTGCTGTAGAGCTCATCACTCCCCTAACTGGGAGGGGGCCAGAGACTCTGCTGTAGAGCTCATCACTCCCCCTAACTGGGAGGGGGCCAGAGACTCTGCTGTAGAGCTCATCACTCCCCCTAACTGGGAGGGGGCCAGAGACTCTGCTGTAGAGCTCATCACTCCCCCTAACTGGGAGGGGGCCAGAGACTCTGCTGTAGAGCTCATCACTCCCCCTAACTGGGAGGGGGCCAGAGACAAGGTGGTGTTGCATTGTAATTTCTGAAAATTGCCATATGTTGTGGAACACGGCAGTGTGGTGATTGGCTGTGATATTCACCTATTGATTTTTTTCCCGCCACCCGGAACCGCGTTTTGTTGTCAAACTAATGACGCTGATTACTGGTTGAAGAAGAGAATTGGGTTGGTGACTTGGATTGTCGGTTTGTTCTGCTCGTAGATACTTTTAGTAGGAGTTTTTTTAAAAGGGAGTAACAACATGTTGTGTTAGTTTGTGTCCTGGCAGTATTTTCTGGGAAAGTAACTTGTGCAAAGTGTTTAGCCCAAGTAACACTTCCTATGTAAATAAGCAAATTACAACATTTTGATTTTAGTAGAGTGGACTACTACTTAGTAGTACTACTTACAACATTACTACTTACAACATAGGCTATGTCAATGTAACTACTCTGTCCTTGATTTTGCCATTGTACCAAAACAACAATGGTATTCTGCGTTTAAGGGTTTTGAAACTGTGGTGAGGTTGTGTGGTTGAGGACAAACTGCTGTCAAGTGGAGGGATGTTGCCTTTGACCTCTTTACCGGATCAATGGGATTAACCATGTAGTTTAGGATGTAATGCATTGACCTGTTCATGGCTGCTTGGATACTTATCATATTATGTTTTGTAGTGAATGGTGCTCAGCCCAGTGAGACGAGTGAACGACCTCCAGCTGTGGCTTTGGCAGTTGAGAAGAGGGTCTTGTGTTCAAGTATATAGCCTAGCATGCTAATTGTGTGTCTGTCAGGGCTGGCACAATAATTGTGTAACCAACAATTATGGATAAGAAACTTGAGCAATATCTTTGTTGTTGTCATAATTTTTCATATATTCATTTTCGGGGTTAACACTTTTTGTTATCCCAGTACATCTTTTTAATTTTTACACGAAGAGGGTAGGCTAAGGGATCAGGAGGGATCAGGAGGAAATACTTAATTTTCTGAAATTCCAAGCTTTCAATACCAGTACTTTTTGAGACCAAAGCTGTGTTGTATTCATTAGGCTAAGTATGTCGTAGCAAATTTTTGGGAAGATTCATTGCCAGCTCAAAAAAAATGTTCACCAAAAATGTCAGTTATGACAATCGTTTCCCAATATTACACACTTGTCACAGCCCGTGTGTGTGGCAGCTTCATTAAATAGTACCCGCAAAACACCAGTCTCAACGTCAACAGTGAAGAGGCAGGGTTTTAAGTGATGGCTAGGCTAAGTGTCTATTCTTTTGCCCATCTTAATCTTTTCTTTTTGTTGGCCAGTCTGAGATATGGCTTTTACTTTGCAACTGTCTAGAAGGCCAGCATCCCGGAGTCGCCTCTTCACTGTTGACGTTGACTGGTGTTCTGCGGGTACTATTTAATGAAGCTGCCAGTTGAGGACTTGTGAGGTGTCTGTTTTTCAAACTAGACACTAATGTACTTGTCTTCTTGCTCAGTTGTGCACAGGGGCCTCCCACTTCTTTTTCTATTCTGGTTAGAGTGAAGGGAGTAGTACACAGCGATGTACGAGATTTCTCAGAACAATAATAGACTGAGTTTCCGAAGAAAGTGCTTTGTTTCTGGCCATCATGAGCCCATAATCAAACCCACACGTGCTGATACTCCAGAGACTCAACTAGTCTAAAGAAGGCCAGTTTTATTTCTTCTTTATCAGAACAACAGTTTTCAGCTGTGCTAACATAATTGCAAAAGGGTTTTCTGATGTTCAATTAGCCTTTTAAAATTATAAACTTGGATTAGCTAACAAAACAGGCCATTGGAACACAGGAGCGATGGTTGCTGATAATGGGCCTCTGTACGCCAATGTAGATATTCCATTACAAACCTGCCGTTTCCAGCAATGTCCACAATGTCTACACTGTATTTCTGATCAATTTGATGAGGGGGGCTTCAAGATAAAATTGGAAGTCCGTAGCGTTGTGGAGAATTAGGTTAGCTAGGCCTATATAGGAAGGATTGGTGTTTGATCACTGAGAATGTCAAAGAATCCCAGGAATTGCCATTTTGGAGAAAAGCAAAAAAAAATTGAATGACCCTTCAAATCCGAAATAATACTTTTGTTACATTTTGTTAGCTCAGCTGGTTAGCTAGCGCTGTCTCGTTGACCTCGAAGCATTGCGAATGCTAGCTAGCCACTTAATTTGAGAAAACATTTTATATTAACTAAGTTAACAAGTTTATGAGTATGACTCCCATCTGCTGTCGACATCAGGATACGATTTGAGAGCACTAGTTAGCACCAAAACGTGGTTATATAGCTTTGACTGCATGCTGACAGGGAATTCGGAGCCATTCAGAGGCTAGCTACACCAGCTTCCTGTGAAGCAATTGTAATGACAGTCCACCACAACATGCCCAAGAGTATCCTGATTAGCAAGGGGTAGTCTGTTTTAATTTCATTGCGTATTAGAAACACAGTTTGGGATCATTGTGAAGGGAATTCGCCAGTGGTTGAATGGGGAACTGGGCTTCCCAGGAGAATATTGTCTGCGGTTGCAACAGTAACCAAGGGGGGCGGGGCTTAGCAAAGGTTCAATTGTGCCATTTGGCAGAAGACTAGGGCCTATGTACGTACATTTCCAGTGAATGCAACGGGATGCATAGGCTTACATCTTCAGAGAAACTCTAGGCTACATGTTTTTGGGCCTCCAATGGATACAAATTCCACAACACTTCTGGAATGTTCTGTATATTCATGGAATGCGTTGTTCTGTTTCCACAGGCTTTGAGAGCATTCTAGAAGGGTTGTTTGGGTCGAGGTTGGTGGAGGACCTAACGTTATTTAAAGGTGAGTCCGTATGTTGCACTGACACACCAACCAACATAATTTAGGTTTTAATTAGCAGAAGTTATGTCCCTCCCATTCATAACCACAAATCATTGATCCAAGACTCCTGAACTGAAGCCTGCGTTGATTTTGTTAACAAAATCAAACATATCAAGAGGTGCAGGGAAGTCGGAGTTTGGAGCCGATGTAAAAGCATGTATGGTTCGTTTAGGCATTATTTGGGGTTTTGACAACTTCTTTTTGAGAGCTGTAAACAACTAAACGGGACTACAATACCATTTGTTTTGGTTTTAAGGAAAAGTACAATAGGATCCATACCAAGAAAATGATGAAAGTCAGTGGGGTTACAATATAAACATGTGAGTTCAGCTAAAACTAAAGCTAGAACTCTCATGGCTCCATTCAATTTGTCATAATCACACCGGCAGACCAATTCAGATTTTCATTCCACTAATTGGTCTTCTTTTTTGGGAAAAATAGTACTAGTACTGCAAGAATGCTCAACAAACCATATAACTCAAACATGTTACCAATTTGAATTAAATGAAGGACCTATTCTTCATTTCTATATTTTTGTTGTTGTTGATTTGTACCCCTTTTTCTCCCCAATTTCGTGGTATCCAATTGTTAGTAGCTACTATCTTGCTACAACTCTCGTACGGCTCGGGAGAGACGAAGGTTGAAAGTCATGCATCCTCCGATACACAACCCAACCAAGCCGCACTGCTTCTTAACACAGTGTGCATCCAACCCGGTAGCCAGCCGCACCAATGTGTTGGAGGAAACACCTGGCAACCTTGGTTAGCACGCACTGCGCCCGGCCCGCCACGGGAGTCGCTGGTGCGTCGCCCCACGGACCTCCCGGGCGCGGCCGGGTTACGACAGAGCCTGGGCGCGAACCCAGAGTCTCTGGTGGCACAGCTGGCGCTGCAGTACAGCGCCCTTAACCACTGTGCCACCCGGGAGGCCCTTAATTTCTATACTTGATGAAGACAGGAATTAATTTATTAAAAAAAGACCTGGAAGAAATATACTGGATTTTAAGTTAGTGTAACACATTACTTATAGGACATAGAATACAATATGAACTTAGAGTGTTTAACGATGAACTGGCCATGAAAGCCTATTCCATCAGACATTCTTCATTTAGATTGTTTAATAGACCCTGTAGACCTAGTTCAACAGTGAATCAATATGAACATGCCCAACGCCTCTGACTAGGTATATTATTATGCTCTTTGCTGAAGGTTAGTAGGACTCAAAGCAAATGGATTTCCATGGCAACTGACAAACCAGGCACCAATTTGTGCTCACTGACACCATTTGGTAATTTTCTTTGTGTTGATGGTCTGAGATGAACTCCTTGTGTCTGTTCATGTTTATTTTTTCTAAATTCCCCCTCCCCATGACTCTTAAATGAATCCCCAAGGGGTACATGTTTAGTTTTTTGCCTTGACACTGCACCACTGATTTCAAATGATCAAAGCTCGATGATTAGTTGATTATGTGAATCCTCTGTGTAGTGCCAGGGCACGCGAGGACCGAGTTAGGGAAACACTGCTCTAATCTCATTTTAGATATTCATGTAAGTAAAAAACAAAACAATCAGTTGTGAATGTAGTGCATAATATAACCTTAGAAACCACATTCACTGGAAAATACTTTGACAATTGATTGGTAATTATTTATTTTTTAATGACTACTCATGTTTTGATTTGTACAATAAGTGGTTGACTCTGACATCTGTGATCCTTAAGTCTAGGGGACTGTGTCAGTGTAGCCAAGGTTTCTTTTGTTACCGTGTTCTTCACCACCATCTTAGATGTATTTTGTTGTACTATACCCTGTCCTTTCTAAAATGTCTCTTCTCGTGGATCCACAGGCAGTGAGCCCGAAGGCGGTACAGACTGGTCATTTGACGAGAACTGCACGTTCTGCTGCGTAAGACGAGACAAAGTCAAGGTAACGACTTTTCTTTTCACGTCTTTCTCTTGCTCTATTGTGTTCTGCTGTTCCACCCCTAGATGAGTGTACCTTCTGTATTACCACACTACAAAAGCAGCAACATTGTCCTTTAGAAGCACCTTGTTTCTGATTGAATAATTCAACAGTCTCTCTCTCACGCAACTGTTGTACATGTACCTATCTGCTGTGAAGTGGTAATATTTTCAAAGACCATAGGCTACAAAGAAAGCACATTCAGAACTGAATGTGGAACAGCTAGGGCTAGGTTGTATGAATAGGTGTTATTCTGAAAGAGACCTAGAGGAAGTAGCTATAGCCTAATTTATTCTGAAAGAGAAAGCTTCAGAGCTTGAGGAACTAGACTATGAATTGTTAGTATTCTGAAACATGGAACTGACCAAGGCCAGATGTGAATTTGAAGGCTATACAGACGGTATAGAATCTAATAGAGGCGTATTGGAGGGGAGTTTGCTCAAACTTCACCCACCCACCATTTGGGGCGGCAGGGTAGCCTAGTTGTTAGAGCGTTGGGCTAGTAAACGGAAGGTTGCAAGTTCAAATCCCGGAGCTGACAAGGTACAAATCTGTCGTTCTGCCCCTGAACAGGCAGTTAACCCACTGTTCCTAGGCCGTCATTGAAAATAAGAATTTGTTCTGGCCTAGTTAAATAAAGGTAAAAAAAATGTTTTTTTTTAAAATCAACTGGACCTTAGCCTGTAGAGAAGCAGAGCTGTGCCCATGAAAGCAGATCTGCACTTGAAGATAAATAAAAAGAACAAGCTGCTCATCCTCCCATTCCACCTGGCTACTGCACTGATCTAGGACCGTGGTTCCCAAACCTAGTCCAGCTTTCAGCTAACTCTTGAAAGTTGTAATAGTAAAATGCACAAGGTGCCATTGTTTGTAATTGAGTAGTGCATTATCAGTTTTCCTCAGTAATTGCAAACCTTAGAGCTAACTTGTCAGAAGTGTCTGGATCAACTAGCCCATTTCAGCTATCATTTTCGAGCTAGTTGTTTTTAGCCTATACATTTAGTTTTAATGTTTAAATCACTCAAATCACATGCATACACATTAGATGTGGCGTAATCTATAGAATTGTAAAATTGGAAATTTGCTTTAAAATGGATTTTAAAAAATCTTCGCCCCACGACAAAATGTGTAGAATTGCAGGTAAATGCCAGCAAGAGGTGTGTGTGAAGCATTTGTCATGAACAGTGCTTCTGCCCATAGAAATAGATGTGACCCGCGGGATGTTCCCCAATGCTGGATCGGGGGCCTGAGTGAAAAGGTTTGGTACCCGGAGATCTAGGAAAACAACAAACATTGCCCCTACCAGATACAGTCCAGGGTCAAATATTGATATCTCCCTAATGGATAAAGCCCCAATGTAGTATTTTGTAATCACCACTGTCTAATAAATATGTTTTCATTTTACAGTGATTTATCATTTATTTCCCTGAGCCTCCTTTGGCCCTTGAAATGCTCAGTCTAATCGTGTGGGTGTTTTGAAGATATTTACATGCACAGCCCTGATGGGGAATGGGCTCTAGACCATCCTTACCTAGATGAACAGTCTGGACTATTCTAATCAGATAACATTGTGGTGTCATGATGTGGGCCATAAATTCCATTCCACCTGAACAGGCTGAAATTCTAGGATTTTTTTTTTCAAAAAGCTCTTATGCCCTTCGTGTGTATCATAATTTTCACAATTTCAGAGTTATATTTGTACAAAAAAACAAGGAAATCATGTGTTCAACGGCACTGCGCTTTTACCCCCAACTAGGGTTGCACATTTTGGGGAATATTCAGAGGTGGAAACTTTCTGTGGGAATTAACGGGAATATATGGGTATTAACAGAAATGTATGCAAATTAATATTAATACCATTTAAATGTAGATGCTTTTTTGTATTGGATATATTTACCATATCATAAGGAGACCAACACAAATTTTACCTCATCATAAGTAGACATAATTGCAAATTGATTAAATCCTTCCAATCGATAAATAAATGTTACGAATTGAACTTTAATTAAATGACTTGACTCTTCACATGGGATTATTTCACTGAACAACAAAATAAAGGGAATATTGAAGGATCCATCGCTTCTTCCAAAAATGTTTTCAACATAAAATGACAGTCTAGAAACCAAGGCTTTGGTTGGCTTCCATGTCTTCTCCCTGGACCTCCTCAATGTCCCCCTCTTGAACTGGAACCTCTTGAACTTCAGACTCTGAGGCCTCATCTTCACTGTCACTTTCCAACCTGGTTGAGGATGGCTCGTTGTCAGGCTCAAAAAGCCTCAAATTTCCCGGATGGCTACACATTTTTCAACCCTTGAACTGGTCAGCCTGTTGCGTGATTTGGTGTGTGTGTGTGTGTGTTCCCAAACAAGGACCAGTTGCGCTCTGATGCAGCTGATGTTGGTGGGATTTGGAGGATGATGGAGGCAACAGGGGAAATTTCCTCAGATCCACAATGTCCCTTCCAACCAGGTGGCTGATGAGATATGTTGGCATGACCGCCATAATGCATCACCATCCCAAAGCCCTTGCTTGGAAGTGTACTCCGCCAGACTGCCAAGAACCTTGCCCTCTTCCAGGCCAAGGTGGCGAGATACAATAGTGATAACACCATAGGCCTTGTTGAGCTCTGCAACAGACAGGATGCTCTTGCCAGCATACTTGGGGTCCAACATGTACGTTGCAGTGTGTTTGGGCTTCAGGCAGAAGTCTTCATGCTTTTTGATGCATTTCAGAACTGTAGTTCCCTCTGCTTGGCACAACAGTGAAGTGGGCAGGGCAGTATGGATTTATTATATTACATCTGCAAGCCTGAGTCTGGTGTATGCTGGGTGAAGAACATTCAGAAATCTCTTCCAATGCACATTGCCTGTGAGCATCAGAGGTGAATCCGTTGCATACACAGCTCGAGCAAGACATTCATCAGCATTTCTCTGACTACGTTCCTCCATTGAGTCAAAAAAAACTTCTGATTCCAGGAGGATCATGAGTTGTTGCCAACAATAAGGTGTCTGATTCATAATTTTCACCTCGAAAAGAAGTAGAGGGACTTTTGTCAGGTTGCTTGTTGTGTGCGCTGAGGGAACTTTATGCACTTGGCCAGATGATTCTGCATCTTAACCACGTGGGTGATTGAAAGATGAACTGTTTTGCCAGTGGTTGTGGTAATACTATGAATGCCAATCACCATACTAGATACTAGATGCCAATCACCATATAAGTTCAACGATGAAAAAGCCTGGAAGGAGGAGAGATGACTAGAAACGATTCGGTTGGCTGTTTTATGTGTGGATTAATTGGCGGAGTAGAGTACCTTGTGCATTTCAGGTAAAATAACAACTCAATGTTTCTATCCATGGACAAATTAGCTAGCAACAGCAAGCTAGTTAAAAAGGACAAATTAGCCAGCAAGTGCAAGCGAACTAGCTAAATTGCAATACATGTTTAATTATTTTCTACCTGTCCCCAAATTAATGTAATTGGTTCAGAGTTTGTTTTGCTATTTTAACCTGCGTGTCGTGATCGCATTTGGTGTAGGGGGACAAAATACATTTATGCGTGATAGAGCAGGCGCACAGCCGGTTTGGGTTCCATGTAAGGGCTTATATCCAGACACCACTTAGCAGTGGTATATTGGCCATATACCACACCCCCTTGTGCCTTATTGCTTAACCTCTCTGGGATATTCGGGATGGTAGCGTCCCACCTCACCCATAGCCAGTGAAAGTGCAGGGCGCCAAATTCAAAACAACAAAAATCTCCTTATTAATACAAGCATACAAGTATTTTACACCATTGTAAAGATACAATTCTCGTTGATCCAGCCACAGTGTCCGATTTCAAAAAGGCTTTACAGCGAAAGCACCACAAATTATTGTTTGGTCACCACATGATGTCCCAGATGTGCTCAATTGGAATCAGGTCTGGGGAACAGGCGGGCCAGTCCATAGCATCAATGCCTTCCTCTTGCAGGAACTGCTGACACACACCAGCCACATGAGGTCTAGCATTGTCTTGCATTAGGAGAAACCCAGGGCCAACCGCACCAGCATATGGTCTCACAAGGGTTCTGAGGATCTCATCTCGGTACCTAATGGCAGTCAGGCTACCTCTGGCGAGCACATGGAGGGCTGTGCGGCCCCCCAAAGAAATGCCACCCCACACCATGACTGACCCACCACCAAACCGGTCTTGCTGGAGGATGTTGCAGGCAGCGGAACGTTCTCCACGGCGTCTGTCACATCTGTCTCATGTGCTCAGTGTGAACCTGCTTTCATCAGTGAAGAGCACAGGGTGCCAGTGGCGAATTTGCCAAACTTGGTGTTCTCTGGCAAATGAAAAACTTCCTGCACGGTGTTTGGCTGTAAGCACAACCCCCACCTGTGGACGTCGGGCCCTCATACCACCCTCATGGAGTCTGTTTCTGACCGTTTGAGCAGACACATGTACATTTGTGGCCTGCTGTGGGTCATTTTGCAGGGCTCTGGCAGTGCTCCTCCTGCTCCTCCTTGCACAAAGGCGGAGGTAGCGGTCCTGCTGCTGGGCTGTTGCCCTCCTACGGCCTCCTCCACGTCTCCTGATGTACTGGCCTGTCTCCTGGTAGCGCCTCCATGCTCTAGACATTACGCTGACAGACACGGCAAACCTTCTTGCCACAGCTCGCATTGATGTCCCATCCTGGATGAGCTGCACTACCTGAGCCCCTTGTGTGGGTTGTAGACTCCGTCTCATGCTAGAGTGATAGCACTGCCAGCATTCAAAAGTGACCAAAACATCAGCCAGGAAGCATAGGAACTGAGAAGTGGTCTGTGGTTATCACCTGCAGACCCACTCCTTTATTGGGGGTGTCTTGCTAATTGCCTATAATTTCCACCTGTTGTCTATCCCATTTGCACAACAGCATGTGAAATGTATTGTCAATCAGTGTTGCTTCCTAAGTGGACAGTTTGAATTCACAGAAGTGTGATTGACTTGGCGTTACATTGTGTTGTTTAAGTGTTCCCTTTATTTTTTGAGCAGTGTATATATATATATATATATATATTTGTTCAATAAAGTTCATCATTATGTCCAAATACCTTCTTTTGTTAGGGCGTTTGGTAAACAAATGCAAACGCGCGTGCAAGTCCAGTGGAAAGGTCGGACGAAAAGTCCAAAAAGTTATATTACAGGTCGTAGAAACATGTCAAAAGAAGTATAGAATAAATCTTTAGGATGTTTTTATCATAACTCTTCAATAATGTTCCAACTGGAGAATTCTTTTGTCTGTAGAAAAGCGATGGAACGCAAGCTAACTTTGCCACGAGCTCGTGTCACGCGGTCATGTGAATCTGCCAGACACCTGGCTCAATCCCCTCTCATTCGCCCCCACTTCACAGTAGAAGCCTCAAACAAGGACTGTTAACTCTAAAGACTGTTAACATCTAGTGGAAGCCTTAGGAAGTGCAAAATGACCCCACAGACACGGTATATTGGAATGGCAATGAATTGAAAAACTACAAACCTCAGATTTCCCACTTCCTGGTTGGATTTTTCTCAGGTTTTCGCCTACCATATGAGTTGTTTATACTCAGACATCATTCAAACAGTTTTAGAGACTTGAGTATTTTCTTTCCAAATGTTCTAATTATATGCATATTCTAGCTTTTATGGCTGAGTAGCAGACTGTTTACTCTGGGCACCTTATTCATCCAAGCTACTCAATTCTGCCCCCAGTCACCAAGAAGTTAAGTACGTGTCTACCATATGCCACAGCATGTCACTTCTGCTGCTAAGACGCTAATCCATTTGTTTCTGGTTTCTCTCTTCTCCAAGGAGCACTTAGTTGGCCTGAGCAACCAGCGGTTGGAGAGTGGGGCTGAACCCCTGCTGGTCAAAGACCAGACCAAGATCAACAGACTTGAGAAACAAGTAGAGGAATTTTTTAATGCAGTCCTCTACAAAAAAGGTAGGTCTTTACTTACGAAGAGCTATATTAGTTACAGCAATTTCTGTACGATTGTGTATCGACAGGAATATCTAACAGGACATGTGTGCTCTTAGTTACATTTGAGAAACTGTTGCTATGGTTGATGGCTTTCGCTCACGGGCTTAGGGTCAACCGTCTCTACAGATGTCTTTATAATGTTATTTTCCCCTGTCCCTCCCTCAGATGTGCCCAGCTTCTCAGACCCGCACATTCCAGGAGTGGCTCTGGACATAATGCAGAGGATGATCCGCCAGTTTGCTGCAGAATATACCTCAAAAAGTAGTTCCTCTACCCCGGACAGCCGCTCCACTCCCAGGCCTGGTCCCCACGCAGACCAAAGCCTGCCTCCTCCCCCCTCGCTGCCCACGGTGCCCCCAGCTGCCAGCCCTGGTGGTACTGCTACCCCCTCCGTACCCAGCCAGAACCCCGTCCTCTCCAAGCTGCTGATGGCCGACCAGGACTTGCCTCTCGACCTCACTGTCAAGAAGCCTCTGCCACAGCCTGTAGAACAAGGTAGCAGCAGATGCACTAGTGCTGGTAGTAGAGTGACCGAGCAGACACACTTGTACTGGTAATATATTTGATGTAAAGTAACCTCTTCCTAACTTTCAAGAGGTTCCCGCCACAGCCTGCAGAACAAGGTACCAGCAGATTCACTACACTACTGTACTGCACACTAGGGTTTGAATGATGGGAACCTGGTTACTGAGATTTATTGGAATTTACCACTCAAAACCACTCCTTTTTCCCAGGATAAATAACTGCCAGATCCTGGTAAATTATAATAAATTATTTTTATGAACAGCATGGCGTGAAATGGAACTGTTAAATGATATGCAATGCCTTAATCTGTCTTCTCTATATCCTCTGATGATGAATCAACCCTCAGGGTGGGGACAGACAGCCCATCTCAGTATGGAGCGCAGTTCACAATGCATGTAGACTTATCATCTCACCATGCTAACTTTTTCCCCCCTTCTGACAGGTACATTTGCTGCAGCATAGCCTATGATACAGTAACATATAGACCGAATGTGCATCTAATTTACCATCTCCATCTGGCTTTCGAGGGTCATCTTGTTTTTTCATTGTAAAGATAATTTTTAATTGCAGAGTTTTTAAACAGACTATTACTCGAATATTGTTGTTTAAATCAGTGCACGTGCAAACACTGTCTTTCTCTCTCTCCAACTCTATTCAAATTGCATCCAAAATAGATAACCCTGTTCTAGATTTGTATGTATAGCCCTATATATTGATGTCCTAGCCTACCTCTTTCATATTTACATTCACTGCTGTATTAGCCTTATATTTAGCTAATTAATGATGGGGTATGCTTATAGATTATGTCTCTTGCTCAATATACAAGGACCTGTTCTCTGCTGGCGCCTCCTTTAAAAACCACTCCTTAGCTCTTGGAGTCCCAAGCAGGAAAAGCTAGACTAGAATAGCTTGCTGGACAATTTATTTTAGCGTTATACCAATAGACTATTCGAAGAGGGACGCAAGCTCTTTTTTTTTTTTGCTGATTTTTAAATTCAGCAGCCAAGAGAACTCTCGGGTACTTTAAAAGAAGAGTGAACACGCGATGGCGGTAGGCTATAGCAGTTATTAATTCAGAACCAGAACCATTCGATCTTCTTGAAGAGAAGTGAAAGCCTTCTGCATCTAATTCTAGTCCTATATTATTCAAGGATGACATTAGCATGATGAAGATTAATTAAATAAGTTTTGTTGTCCTTAACTGTTAACTTAGCGAGGAAGGAATTAAGCGAAAGAGGTAGACTAATAACATTAGGGGAAATATTATGAAAGCTACATATGCGTCAGCATACTCGATATAGAAATGGGCCACATTTTTATATTTCAAAATGTGCTAGCCTACAGGCTACATTTTAACTTTGTAGGCAGCATGTGCTGCACCAGAATCACATGTTCTCTTTTGCGTTCTCATGGTTTGAATGATGTGCGTAATTCCAGTCCATGTAATACAGTTCATACTCAAAAAGATTAGCTTAATGGAGCTAGTTTAATTTATTTACCCAAGAGAGCACATACAGCTGAAGTCGGAAGTTTACATACACCTTAGCCAACTACATTTCAACTCAGTTTTTCACAGTTCCTAACATTTAATCCTAGTAAAAATTCCCTGTCTTAGGTCAATTAGGATCACCACTTTATTTTAAGAATGTGAAATGTCAATAGAATAGTAGAGAATGATTTATTTCAGCTTTTTTCTTTCATCACATTCCCAGTGGGTCAGATTTTCACATACACTCAATTAGTATTTGGTAGCATTGCCTTTAAATTGTTTAACTTGGGTCAAATGTTTTGGGTAGCCTTCCACAAGCTTCCCACAATAATTTGGGTGAATTTTGGCCCATTCCTCCTGACAGAGCTGGTGTAACTGAGTCAAGTTTGTAGGCCTCCTTGCTCGCATAGGCTTTTTCAGTTCTGCCTACAAATTTTCAATAGGATTGAGGTCAGGGCTTTGTGATGGCCACTCCAATAACTTGACTTGGTTGTTCTTAAGCCATTTTGCCACAACTTTGGAAGTATGCTTGGGGTCCTTCTTCATTTGCAAGACCCATTTGCGGCCAAGCTTTAACTTGATGTTTAAACTGATGTCTTGAGATGTTGCTTCAATATATCCACATATATCCATCCCCACAACATGATGCTGCCACCGCCGTGCTTCACGGTTGGGATGGTGATCTTCGGCTTGCAAGCCTCCCCCTTTTTCCTTCAAACATATTCATGGTCATTATGGCCAAACAGTTCTATTTTTCTTTCATCAGGCCAGAGGACATTTCTCCAAAAAGTACGATCTTTGTCCCCATGTGCATTTGCAAACTGTAGTCTGGCTTTTTTATGGCGGTTTTGGAGCAGTGACTTCTTCCTTGCTGAGCGGCCTTTCAGATTATGTCGATATAGGACTCATTTTACTGTGGATATAGATACTTTTATACTGGTTTCCTTAAGCATCTTCACAAGGTCCTTTGCTGTTGTTCTGAGTTTGATTTTGCTCTTTTTGCACCAAAGTACGCTCATCTCTAGGAGACTGTATGACGGCTGCATGGTCCCATGGGGTTTATACTTGCATACTATTGTTTGTACAGATGACCGTGGTACCTTCAGGCATTTGGAAATTGCTCTCAAGACTGAACCAGACTTGTGGAGGTCTACAAGCTTTTTTCTTGGCTGATTTCTTTTGATTTTCCCACATTTTCCCACAATGTCAAGCAAAGAGGCGTGGAGTTTGAAGGTAGACCTTGAAATACATACACAGATACACCTCAATGATTGACTCAATGATGTCAATTAGCCTATCAGAAGCTTCTAAAGCCATGACCTAATTTTCTGGAATTTTCCAAGCTGTTTAAAGGCACAGTCAATTTAGAGTATGTAAACTTCTGACCCACTGGAATTGTGATACAGTGAAATAATCTGTCTGTTATCAATTGTTGGAAATAGAACTTGTCATGCACAAAGTAGATGTCTTAACCTACTTGCCAAAACACTAGTTTGTTTACAAGAAATTTGTGGAATGGTTGAAAAACGAGTTTTAATGACTCCAACCTAAGTGTATGTTACCTTCCAACTTCAACTGTAGCTAGCTACATCTATGGGTTTTTAATGTTTTCCTGTCATGCGTAATGTGCAGTAGCCTATATCATATATTTATTTGTGAGCAGCACGAACATTTGGCCTTTTTTGGGCTTGGGCTCATTAAATGTTGTTAATGTACGGCTCGTAAAATATATGACATATTTGGCTGAGGTAGCATCAGGTTTGAATTTTCATGCGGACAAAGTATATTTCAATGCTTTATAATGCTTTTGAAAGACCCTTCCGGTTTGGGCAGGGAAATACTGGGTTACCCGGGAGAAAGGGATTTATTCTTGGAATGGAACGTTTTGTAAAATACTGGGAATATATTAAACCCTTTTGCTCACGTACTGCGCTAATCCTTGTGTCCTGTACCTAGATGGAGTCCTGGACCTGTCACTCAAAAAGGGACGGGCCAAAAGCAGCACACCATCGCTCCGCAGCCCACATCTTTCCCAGACGTCCACTCTTAAAGGGTAAGACCAACTTTCTGTTTCTACTTCCTGTAGGGCTTTACCATAGCTCACTCCCCAACCTGTTCAAACAACAGTTTATAATAACCTGTAGGAGCTCATGAAGCGATGGTCACCAACTCTGGTCCTGGGGAGATGCATGGTGTGCCTGTTCATTTGACTGTGTGACATTAGTGGTTTCACATGTGCATCTTCAAGAAGGACATCTTGAAGGAAATGCTTTGGTATCAGGAGACATTATATTATTATTATTATTATTATTATTGTATTCCTTTTAAATACACAATAAGATGTAGTTAATATTCCAATGGATTTTTAGAAATAATCCAAATAAACCCCTAACCAGTAGAGCTTCCGTTCTACTAATTACACTGCATGGTGTTCAATGGTTTACATTGACCTTCATTTCAATGTCAAAAATAATGTCAAATCTTTAATCCAGTAAAGTCTTGTGTTTTGCCCTAGGGCAATGCCTCATGATATCATCACACCGCGTTATAGATGTTAGTGCATTTGAAGGGGAACACAGCGGAATTCATTTTTAATTTGGATGAATTAAGCAACAGTTTCTCCGCTCTCTAGCTACACTCCTCTCTTTAGAGGGAGTGAAGGAAGGGAAGGACATGAGGAGGAGGGAAGGACACGAGGGGGGTGAAGGGAAGGACACGAGGGGGGTGAAGGGAAGGACACGAGGGGGTGAAGGGAAGGACACGAGGGGGGTGAAGGGAAGGACACGAGGGGGAGGGAGGGAAGGAAGGGAGGGGGTGAAGGGAAGGATATATGGGAGGAAAGGGAGGGGGTGAAGGGAAGGACACGAAGGGGAGGGAGGGAAGGAAGGGGGGGGTGAAGGGAAGGACACGAAGGGGAGGGAGGGAAGGAAGGGGGGGGTGAAGGGAAGGACACGAGGGAGGAAAGGGAGGGGGGTGAAGGGAAGGATATGAGGGGGAGGGAGGGAAGGGAAGGAAGGCAGGGTGGGTGAGTGAAGGGATGGTGCGAGTGAAGTGGGAGGGAGTGAGGAAGGAAGGTAGAGGGAAGGAAGCAAGCAAGGGTGGGTGAGTGAAGGGAGGGTGGGTGAGGGAGTGGGTGAAGGGAGGGTGAGTGAGTGTGAGGAAGGGAGGGGGAGTGAGTGAAGGAAGAGAGCCAGCTGCTTGTGGTAAAGCTGTTCAGAATGTACAGCTCTGTATGCAGAGATCCACAGATGTATAGGTCTATATATCTAGTATCTACCAATCTCTCTCCTCTCTCTCTCTCTTTCTCCCCCCTTTTCTCTCTTTTCTCTCTCTGAAATGATATTTCAAAGCTGAGGTGAGATGGAGAACTGATTTGAAGGTGGAGGGAATATTTAGAAGTGCAAAAAAAAGCAGACACCTGTCAAGTCATAATATATTGGTTTATGCCTGCTAGTGCATTAGCAACAGTAAAGCGCATGCTTATTTTATTTGCCTCTGCGTCCGTCATTATTTCCTCATCATTATTATCACAAATCAATAATTCACCCAGCAATTTAAAGTAATCCCGTTCACTCAATAAGACCTGATGATTTGCTATGTTCTGTCACACATTCTGTGTGTGCCTTGAGTGCTGACCTGGCAGACAAGTATTTCAGATGTTTTTCTTAGTAACAGTATTTGTCAGGTTGATATTGTGAGTGTTTATGTACAGTAAGAAGCCCTATAACATCCCATACTGATGGCTTACTCTTTTATTGCTGTGCTTGTTCAGTGGTAACGTCACTCGCTAAGGGCTATCGCTACGTTAGCATTAGTCATTTGGCAACACGGTCATCGTGCCCTGCTCTGTTATTAAATACCTGACTGCCTTGCTGCAATGACCAACATGCCCCCCCCTCCTCCCTCCTGAGCTATATGGACAGGACTAATGACCAACATGTCCTTCTCCCTCCCCCTGAGCTATATGGACAGGACTAATGACCAACATGCCCTTCTCCCTCCCCTTGAGCTATATGGACAGGACTAATGACCAACATGCCCTTCTCCCTCCCCTTGAGCTATATGGACAGGACTAATGACCAACATGCCCTTCTCCCTCCCCCTGAGCTATATGGACAGGACTAATGACCAACATGCCCTCCTCCCTCCTGAGCTATATGGACAGGACTAATGACCAACATGCCCTCCTCCCTCCTGAGCTATATGGACAGGACTAATGACCAACATGCCCTCCTCCCTCCCCCTGAGCTATATGGACAGGACTAATGACCAACATGCCCTCCCCCCTGAGCTATATGGACAGGACTAATGACCAACATGCCCTCCTCCCTCCCCCCTGAGTTATATGGACAGGACTAATGACCAACATGCCCTCCTCCCTCCCCCTGAGTTATATGGACAGGACTAATGACCAACATGACCTCCTCCCTCCCCCCTGAGTTATATGGACAGGACTAATGACCAACATGCCCTCCTCCCTCCCCCCTGAGTTATATGGACAGGACTAATGACCAACATGCCCTCCTCCCTCCTGAACTATATGGACAGGACTAATGACCAACATGCCCTTCTCCCTCCCCCTGAGCTATATGGACAGGACTAATGACCAACATGCCCTCCCCCCTGAGCTATATGGACAGGACTAATGACCAACATGCCCTCCTCCCTCCTGAGCTATATGGACAGGACTAATGACCAACATGCCCTCCTCCCTCCCCCCTGAGTTATATGGACAGGACTAATGACCAACATGCCCTCCTCCCTCCCCCCTGAGTTATATGGACAGGACTAATGACCAACATGCCCTCCTCCCTCCTGAACTATATGGACAGGACTAATGACCAACATGCCCTTCTCCCTCCCCCTGAGCTATATGGACAGGACTAATGACCAACATGCCCTCCTCCCTCCTGAGCTATATGGACAGGACTAATGACCAACATGCCCTCCTCCCTCCTGAGCTATATGGACAGGACTAATGACCAACATGCCCTCCTCCCTCCTGAGCTATATGGACAGGACTAATGACCAACATGCCCTCCTCCCTCCCCCCCTGAGCTATATGGACAGGACTAATGACCAACATGCCCTCCTCCCTCACTCCTGAGCTATATGGACAGGACTAATGACCAACATGCCCTCCTCCCTCCTGAGCTATATGGGCAGGACTAATGACCAACATGCCCTCCTCCCTCCCCCCTGAGTTATATAGACAGGACTAATGACCAACATGCCCTCCTCACTCTCCCTGGGCTATATGGACAGGACTAATGACCAACATGCCCTCCTCCCTCCTGAGCTATATGGACAGGACTAATGACCAACATGCCCTCCTCCCTCCTGAGCTATATGGACAGGACTAATGACCAACATGCCCTCCTCCCTCCCCCCTGAGCTATATGGACAGGACTAATGACCAACATGCCCTCCTCCCTCACTCCTGAGCTATATGGACAGGACTAATGACCAACATGCCCTCCTCCCTCCTGAGCTATATGGGCAGGACTAATGACCAACATGCCCTCCTCCCTCCCCCCTGAGTTATATGGGCAGGACTAATGACCAACATGCCCTCCTCCCTCCCCCTGAGTTATATGGACAGGACTAATGACCAACATGCCCTCCTCCCTCCTGAGCTATATGGACAGGACTAATGACCAACATGCCCTCCTCCCTCCTGAGCTATATGGACAGGACTAATGACCAACATGCCCTCCTCCCTCCTGAGCTATATGGACAGGACTAATGACCAACATGCCCTCCTCACTCTCTTGCCCTATCTGAACAGAGCTGGACATTATTAACTTTTTTTTAGATTTCATATTTTTCTTTTGATTTTCTTTTTCCTGCATATCCTTTTTTAAAATTGTTTTCTTATTGTTATGTTGACTGACACATAATTTGTAATAAAATGCGAAGCCAAAATAAACAAATTCCCAAACCTTGAGCCTTTTTTGTTCTTAAAAGTAGCACACACTCACAGACGTATATATTTTATAATATGATGTTACCTAAGCAAGATCAACCAATAAAGGAGTGGCCTCATCTTCCCTCCCCCAACCCATCCTCCCCTAGAGAGAGAAACATTAAAGCACTGTGCAAGCTCTGCTTACACCCAATTTCCTTCCATCCAATCAGGCGTTCCCTGAGTGCTGACGGACAGGCCGGGCTGCCTATGTGGAGCCTGCAGGATGGGAGGAGGGAGAATTTCAGCCACTCTGTCCCTTTAAAGCCCCCCTTGCCTCTCTGTCACGCCCTGCACATCAAACAGGAAGTGAACCTATTTTCCAGCCCAGAGTTGTCTCCCAACCAGAACCAGATGTCCAGACCCTTCGACCACCTCTCTCTCCTTTCCAGGTACGGTTCTCCGTCCTGGGCCTCCAAGACCCACTTCGGAGCCCTCCTGAAGCTCCGGGCCAACAGCAGAGCTGGAGACCACCTCAAAGATCTACCCAGCTTGCTGGAGGCTGCAGGGCTCTTCACCAAGTCACCCTCCTGTGGGAAGGCAATCATCCAGGAGGCCCCCAGAGACCCGGGCCTCTCTCTTTCCCATTCCCCGACTGTTGACCTCAAAATCCCCCAGGTGAGAGGCCTTGGAGGCCTGGGGATGGACTTCTGCTTGGGCTCCCTGAGCTCTGATCCCTACAGACTCCCCAGCCACCACTGTGAGAACAGCCTGGGGAAGAAGCAGAGGTCCATCCTGCCCAAACACAGCCGCCTGGGAAGCAGTGGAGGAGAGAGGGAGTACTGGGCTTCATCCGATGCCGAGCGCCCTGCCTCTGGGGGGCAGTATCCTACCTCTGACCCCGAGGCAGACCTCAGCAACATGCATCTGAGGAAAAAGAGGGGACGATACCGTCAGTACAACGCACAGCTGCTAGAGGAAGCTATTGGAGTGGTGATGGAGGGGAAGATGAGCGTGTCCAAGGCTCAGACCGTCTACGGGATCCCTCACAGCACGCTGGAGTATAAAGTCAAGGAGCGCCTTGGCACCCTGAAACATCCACCCAAGAAGAAGCTGAAGCTGATGAGCCACATGGATGAACCGGAGGCCCCAGAGAGCCAAGAAGCTCTGTATGCGACCATGGACCTTCAGTCTGTGTCAGCATCCGGAGAGAACGGCAGGCAGCTGCTCAGTACACGCCTCTCCCCAGACGAATAAAGTCACGATTGAAAGAGATTCAGTACTTGATGATATGTGATGTTTTTTCCCAGAACAGGTAATCGTTTTGCATTTGCCAGACAGAGGAGTCTATCAGGGGAGGATGGCTCATAATAATGTTTGGAACAGAGCAAATTAAATGGCATCAAACCATGTGTTTGATACCATTCCACTCCAGCCATTACCACAAGCCTGTCCTCCCCAATTAGGGTGCCACCAACCTCCTGTGGAGTCTATATTGCTAGTACACAATTGATCAGTTAGGTATGTTGATTTATTCCAAATGCACTTCTACTTACTGTGATCTACCCCGTGAATCAATCTGACCTATTAATCTTAGCTCTTTAATTGTTTCAATATGTTTGGTAAGCCTATAAGTAGCTGTTGTCTAAATCAATCAAACACTAAATTGTCTCTGCCCCTCGACGTTGTCCTAGACATTGTTGAAACACTCCATATTTGAAATATGTTTTGGCAGTGTTTTATGAAGCTTGTCTGTGCTGTATAAGGATATCAAACAATATTTTAACGGTTCATCCTGAAACTGCTTTAGATACGGTGCTAACATAATCTAATATTTTTACTATTTGACTAATATAAAGTGTGATGTGTTGGCAAAATTGCAATTGGACCAAGCCCAATTGTCTTCAGAGTTCTATATTGATCAGTGGCGCCCCTTACTGTCTTCTAGGAGTACTCTATTATTGCAGCACTTCGGGTTGAACCAACAGCCTGCAACCCAGGTCCTGTAGAAGTACAGGAAATGTATGGTCTTAATGGAGGCCAACTGAATCAAAAGCCTGCAGACCTTGTAGCACCAAGGTTGGAGACATTTGGGTTGGATTCACCAACCTCATTTCTTTGTTTGGGTCATAATGATGACGCATGCTCAGCCCTCGACATGTAGAATCAAGGCTTATTTCTATTTGAAACTCTATTCATATTTGACCACCTAAATGGGGGTTTATCATGTTTATTTTACTTTGTCAACCAGTGTTTGACTTTAAGCTCACAATCTCTTTCCCTGTCACTGTTCAGCAAATGCACACCTGAGAATGAATAGACCAAACTACAGCAGAAAGAATATGTGGTTGCAAGGATGCCTGCAACTACTGAAAATCCTAATGTGAGGTTGTATGTTTTTGTTTGTTGTGAGAACAGATTCCTCTGTCTGCAATTTCACCACCTCCTTAGTTATCAACCAAACCTCAGATATAGACGTGTTGGCTGTTGAGCTACAAAATCACTATAGAGAAACTGGTTTGGCCTAGATTGTTGACACGTAAACTATATTTTGTCTCAAATGTGTATTGAAACGTACATTTGCACAATGAGCACTTTTCTCTGAAATACATGTCAGTTGTTGGTGAGCTAGCTAGTGAATTTTGGCTTTATTAGCATAGATGTGACATCAGTCAAAACACCTCAAAACAAGACATTGTATCAAAGAGATCAAACTAGCTAAAACACGCCACCCACAATTCCCCAGGTGGCAGTTTCTTGTCATTGTTGCTAGCAGTCTGGCCATCCAGAATCACACGACCTCTGCCTCATTGAAGCCTGCACATTGTTTTTGTGACGCAAGCTAACCGTTTATACTCTCAAAAAGCACGGCAGAGTTACAACCACTGAGATGTCTCTCCGCTGTGTGACTGGGACATTTCTTTACCTGTGTTTACCTGTAGCCTTCAACACAACTCAGGGTAATGTTTGTGTGTGGCTGCAGTACTTGTGTGAATGTGTATATTTCTATCTTTATCAGAAATGTATATACTATGTTAGATATCTATACACAAACATACCTCACTCAGATGTATATCTCCTACTTATTTCCATGCCTCTTGTATCTTACTCAGAATCATCTGAAAAGGGGTAAATTTTCATTTTTTTGTTGTTGTCTGCGAACAGACACTTTTGGGATGTCTTACCATTGACTGATAAATATATGACTCTTATCAGATGTTCTCACAACTTACCTTAACCGAGCATTTATTTACCTGTTTGAGCCTCCTGGACAGTTAATCTGTGCGGCGCTGCAGTTAGCACAACAAACTTCAGGTGTGAAGTCGGGTTGTTTCGTTACGTCTACTGATGTCTGTCCCTACTTAACAGAAGAAGACCAGGACAAGGGACAGGTGGAAATGTTTGTTCTTAAAACATTTTTAAAAAAATCTTGTATTTATGTATTTAAAGATTGATGTGTCTCAACGGTTTCAAAGGTTTTGCCATGTGGTGCATAGCACTAAGGAAATTATTTGGAGAAGTGTAGAAAATGATGAAGCCCATTGCAGTTTAAACATCGTGATGTTTTTAGAAAACATCACATTCAATGGATGCCCTATTTGCTCCTCCTTGGTAATACCGACCAATAACAATTTATGGAAATCTCAGAATTGTACACAATGTTTACTTATCTAATTCTACAATCAGAACTAGAATCCAAATACTCATCGTGACTAGAATGCTCGGAAGCAGCAACATGGCGTCCCGCTGTGAATTTGGCAAAACTGCTGTGAGTACTACTTACCCTATCGACAGTTATACCTCAGGACATTTCCGAATATTAGACCAAGCCCCTATTGTCCTTGTATAAGGTTTCTATTACAGTGCTGGTTATAATACTGTCATCAGACAGGTTGTATTACTACAGTTCTAGGGAAATATTTATAGTTAACAAGACTGTAAGATGTTTATTTCTCACTCTTGATCCAGTAAGTTCTTATGCATCATTTTTGAGACTCATGTAAATTAAATATTTAGACAGACATTTGAGTTAAAAGTTTGATATTGGCCCACCGTGAACACACAGCTTCAAACTTAACTGATATCACATGAAATGCAAAAAACAAGAACTTTCCTTAAGCAAGGCTGGTCCTATGGTCTCCTTTTCAGTTTTTATTTCATTCATTTGGACATTTCATTTCAGAATCTCTGACATTTCCTTTAGTCTTTCAGGTGTATATAAGTATACTGAAAATAAATATAGTTGACTACTAGGTTAACTAATTAGTATGAATCTACTGTAAATGTTACTTTTTAAATGTGCAATGTATGTCAGTCAAAAGCTTGTACACACCTACTCATTCAAGGGGTTTTCTTTATTTTTTACTATTTTCTACATCGTACAATAATAGTTAAGACGTCAACTATGAAATATCACATATCGAAAAATGCAGTAACCAAAAAAGCTATTTTATATTTGAGATTCTTCAAAGTAGCCACCCTTTGCCTTGCTGATACCTTTGCAAACGCTTGGCATTCTCTCAACCAGCTTCAGGAGGAAGTCACCTGGAATGCATTTCAATTAACAGGGGTGCCTTTTTAAAAGTTAATTTGTGGAATTTCTTTCTTTCTTAATGCATTCAATCATTTGTGTTGTGACAAGGTAGGGTGGGTATACAGAAGATAGCCCTATTTGATAAAAGACCAAGTCCATATTATGGGTAAAAACAGTTCAAATAAGCAAAGAGAAATGACAGTCCATCATTACTTTAAGACATGAAGACCAGTCAATCTGGGAAATTTAAAGTACTTTTCTGCTGCAGAGGATACATTTATTAGAGTTACCAGCCTTAGATAATCAGGCCTTCGTGGCCAAATTACTGCAAAGAATGCACTACTAAAGGACACCAATAAGAAGTGGAGACTTGCTTGGGCCAAGAAACGCAAGCAATGGACATTAGATCGGTGAAAATCCGCCTTTGGTCTCAGTCCAAATTTGAGATTTTTGTTTCCAACTGCTGTGTCTTTGTGAGACAGAGTAAGTTAACGGATGATCTCCGCGTGTGTTTTTCCCACCGTGAACCATGGAGGTGTGATGGTGTGGGGGAGCTTTGCTGGTGACACTGTCTGTGATTTGCTGGTGACACTGTGATTGATTTAGAATTTAAGGCACACTTAACCAGCATGGCTACCACAGCATTCTGCAGCGATACGCCATCCCATCTGTTGATTTTCAGCAGGACAATGACCCAAAACACCTCCAGGCTGTAATGGCTATTTGACCAAGGAGAGTGATTGAGTGCATCAGATGACCTGGCCTCCACAATCACCCGACCTCAACCAATTTGAGATGGTTTGGGATGAGTTGGACCATAGAGTGAAGGAAAAGTAGCCAACAAGTGTTCAGCATACATGGCAACTCCTTCAAGACTGTTGGAAAAGCATTCCTCATGAAGCTGGTTGAGAGAATGCAAAGTGTGCAAGCTGTTGTCAAGGCAAAGGTTTGCTTCTTTGAAGAATCTCAAATATATAGAAAATATATATTTTTTGTATTTTACTACATGATTCCATATGGGTTTTGATGTCTTTGCTATTATTCTACAATTTAGATGATAGTAAAAATAAAGAAAAACCCTTGAATGAGGTGTCAACATTTTTGACTGGTACTGTATATATAGAAATCTTTTGAACTTGCAAACCAACTGTGATAACCCTCAAGTCGAGACATGCTTCACTGTAGTTGCAATAGATTTGGGTTATGATTTCATTTTGTAATTGGTCATCGGAAACTAATCAAGATTACGTCTTTGTTTTTGAGGATGAGTCCGTTTTATTAGTGGATTCAATGGGATTGACAACAAAAAGGTAAACAAATCCAAGTGAGTTACTTTTTAATCAAATTAAACAGTTGCAAGGCTTCTCTGTGTTACCATGACAACCACGGATCCTTGCTCCTAAGTAGAGTCTGGACATTTAGAAATCCAGATACTGAGACAAGATTAGACTATTTGGAGAGAAATTCAAGGCTTTGTTTTTTTATTAGATTTTTTAATGCGGTCCGTTCTTCCACAATACACACACAGTTTCCGTGTTAACACAACCCTTGTGGAACATGTTAAAATGACAGAAATCCACAGCTGCCACTCTGTTGGTTTCTGCTACCTCATCTGTAGAAAAGGACTGAACCTTCATCAAATACATCTTACTTCTTGAGGCAGTATGGAGCAATTTCCCATAAACACAAAGGAAGGATATGGGCCAACGCTTTTTTGCAGTACGTGTTGAACTCCGCTAGCTGTTTGTTGACTCGCTGCTTTAGATGTATGCCGTAATCTTGTTGTCAACAGCTTTGCGATTTGCTGTCCATGGCCCATCAGGTTAATTAAGCTACAAAATGATTTATGTATGGAGTTGTGAATACCACTTGGCAAAGGTTGATATTAGCAAATATTTTCTTGGATGAGATCTATTATACAAGACTACTGAAAATTGAAGGACTGGGTTGGTACACTTTTTTGTAAATACTTCAAGGTTCTGTAAAAGTGAAATGCATCCAAATTGACTCATTCATATTTTAAAGGTGAGGGTGTTACCGTTTTTCGATCTTTGGTTTTTGTCACGGTTTCTACTAATGTGTTTTTGATTGAATGAATAGCTTGTAGGCGTTCTTCCCAATTAGTCAGAAATGTAAATGGCCCCTTCACACTCCAATGCTTCGATCAGAAGCTTTTCAGAAGCTTTTCAGAAGCTTGCACACCCTTCAGGTCAATGAGATGATGTTTCTTGACAAGATAGTTGTATTCCTTTTGACTCCTGCAGTACTTTTATAAAAATAGTCTTAACACTAATTATACCAAACTATACACACACAGATGCATTCAGAAAGTATTCAGACCCCTTGACTTTTTCCACATTTTGTTATGTTACAGCCTTATTCTAAAATGGATTCAATTGTTTTTTCCTCCAATCTGCACACAATATCCCATAATGAAAAGCAAAAACAGGTTTTTATACATTTTTGCAAATGTATCAAAAAAACACTAAATATCACGTTTACATAAGTATTTAGACCATTTAATCAGTACTTTGTTGAAGCACCTTTGGCAGCGATTACAGCCTCAAGTCTTCTTGGGTATGACGCTCTCATTCTTCTCTGTAGATCCTCTCAGGCTCTGTCCGGTTGGTTGGGGAGCGTCACTGCACAGCTCTTTTCAGGTCTCTACAGAGATGTTCGATCGGGTTCAAGTCCAGGCTCTGGCTGGGCCCACTCAAGGACATTCAGAGACTTGTCCTGAAGCCACTTCTCCATTGTCTTGGCTGTGTGCGTAGTGTCATTGTCCTGTTGGAAGGTTGATAATGGCACCAGAGGGGACGGCTGCTGGTTTTACAGGCTCATGGACATCAGAACAGTGCTTACTCACCTCAACTGGATGAGTATTATTTTTTCTCTAATGAGTCTGACGCAAAGCATATATTGCTATGTCAAGACACGGCCCAAATCCCTGTCATCCTCGTGGGGAACAAAATGGAGATAAAGGGGGAGGAGAGCGGGGTGCCTTGTAAGATTTCACCGACGAGTAGATAAACCATCACTACCCTCTGTATTATTGGCCACCGTGTCATCATTAGAAAACAAACTGGACCATCTACGATTTTCACCAGTGACACGCTCAATATGGAAGTTGTCAGATGACACGGATGCTACACTACAGGACTGTTTTGCTAGCTGTGGAATATGTTCTGGGATTTATCCAATTGCATTAAGGAGTACACCACCACTTCATCAATAAGTGCATCAACGATGCCGTCCCCACAGTGAACGTACATACATATCCCAACCAGAAGCCATGGATTATTGGCAACATCCGCATCGAGCTAAAGACAAGAGCTGCTGCTGTTTTCCAGTACGTACGCTCCTAAGAAATCCCGCTATGACCTCAGAGAAACCACCAAACAAGCAAAGCGTCAATACAGGACTAAGATTGAATCCTACTACACTGGCTGACGCTTGTCGAATGTGACAGGGCTTGAAAACTATTATGGACAACAAAGGGAAACCCAACCACAAGCTGCCCAGTGACGTGATTAAACCAGGTGAGCTAAATGCCTTTTATGCTCGCTTCGAGGCAAGCAACACTGAAGAATGCTTGAGAGCACCAGCTGTTCCGGACAACTGTGTGATCATGCTCTTCGTAGCCAATGTGAAGAAGACCTTTTTAAACTGGTCAACATTCACAAAGCCGCGGGCCAGATGGATTACCAGCAAGTGTACTCAAAGCATGCACGGACCAACTGGGAAGTGTCTTCACTGACATTTTCAACCTCTCCCTGACCAAGTCTGTAATAACCAATGGAGTCAAGTACTTTAGTACTTTTAAAGTATCTGTACTCTACTTTATATTTTAACTTTTACTTCACTACATTCCTTTTTACTCCATACATTTTTCCTGACGCCCAAAATACTTTTTACATGGTGAATGCTTAGAAGGACAGGAAAATGATCCAGTTCACACACTTATTTCTCCCTCAATGTGAGAGAGACAAAGGAGCTGATTCTGGACTATAGGAAAAGGAGGGCCGATCAGGCCCCAATTAACATAAACTGGGCTGAAGTGAAGCGGGTCAACAAACTATCATGGTCCAGACACACCAAGACAGTTGTGAAGGGGACACGACAACACCTTTTCTCTCAGGAGACTGAAAAGATTTGTCATGGGTCCCCAGATCCTCAAGGTTCTTTAAATGCACCATCAAGAACATCCTGACAGGTTGCATCACTGCCTGGTATGGCAACAGCTCGGCATCTGACCGTAAGGAACTACAGAGGGTAGTGTGTACGGCCCAGCACATCACTGGGGCTTCCTGACATCCAGGACCTATACTAGGCAGTGTCCGATAAAGACCCCAAAAATTGTCAGACTCCAGTCACCTAAGTCCATAGACCGTTCTGTCTGCTACCGCACGGCATGCGGTACTGGAGCACCAAGTCTAGGACCAAAAGGCCCCTTAACAGCTTCTACCCCCCCAAGCCATACCCCCCCTTTGTTTATACACTGCTGCTACTCGCATTTATCTGTGCATAGTCACTTTACAAATTACCTCGACAAACCTGCACCCCTGCACATTGACTCTGTACCGGTACCGCCTGTACATAGCCTCTTTATTGTTATGTATTTAAAAAAATGTTATTTAACTTATTTTTTTTTCTTAACATTGCAGTTCAAGAAATAGAGTTATTAAGGGCTTGCAAGGTTGTATTCGGTGCATGTGACAAATACAATTTGATTTGAATCTTGGACCCAGTCTGAGGTCCTGAGCACTCTGGAGCAGGTTTTCATCTAGGATCGCTCTGTGCTTTTCTCCGTTCATCTTTCCCTCGATCCTGACTAGTCTCCCAGTCCCTGCCACTGGAAAACTCTCCACAACATGCTGCCACCACCTTGCTTCACCATAGGGGTGGTGCCAGGTTTCCTCCAGACGTCTCTTGGCATTCAGGCAAATGAGCTCAATCTTGGTATTCATCAGACCAGAGATTCTTGTTTCTCATGGTCTGAGAGTATTTTAGGTGCCTTTCGGTAAACTCCAAGCGGCCTGTCTTGCCTTTTTTATCTGAGTGGCTTCTCTCTGGCCACTACATAAAGGCCTGATTGGTAGAGTGCTGCAGAGATGGTTGTCGTTCTGGAAGGTTCTCCCATCTCTGCAAAAACCAAGCCTGGAGCTCTGTCAGAGTGACCATAAGGCCCTTCTCCCCCAATTGCTCAGTTTGGCTGGGTGGCAAGATCGAGGAAGAGTCTTGGTTGTTCCTAACTTATTCTATTTAAGATTGATGCATGCCACTGTGTTCTTGGCGACCATCAATGCTGCAGATTTTTTGGGGGTTCCCTTCCCCAGATCTGTGTTAAGACACAATCCTGTCTGAAGCTTGGTTTTTGCACTTTCAACTGTGGGACTTCATATATACAGGTGTGCCTTTTTATAAATCATGTCCAGTCAATTTAATTTACCACAGGTGGACTCCCAAGTTGTAGAAACATCTCAAGGATGATCAATGGAAACAGGATGCACCTGAGCTCAATTTCGAGTCTCATACATAGCAAAGGGTCTGAATTCTTATGTAAATAGAGTATTTCTGTTTTAAAATTTTAAATTTGCAAACAATTCTAAAAATGTGTTTTCGCTTTGTCATTATGGGTTATTGTGTGTAGATTTAAGACATTTTGGAATAAGGCTGTAATGTGGAAAAAGGGAAGGGGTCTGAATATTTCCAGAATGTACTGTATATTAAAACCTCATACACTACTATTAAAGTTTGGGGTCACTTAGAAATGTCCTTGTTTTTTAAAGAAAAGCACTTTTTGACCATTTCAAATTGATCAGAAATACGGTGTATACATTGTTAATGTTGTAAATGACTATTGTAGCTGGAAACTGGAATAAAATGGAATAACTACATAGGCTTTCAGAGGCCCATTATCAGCAATCACTCTTGTGTTTCAATGCCCCGTTGTGTTAGCCTTTTTAAAATGATAAACTTGGACTAGCTAACACAACGTGGCATTTGAACACAGGAGTGATGGTTGCTGATAATGTCTGTAAACTTATGTCTGTACAGTGGCTTGCGTAAATACCCCCGTGGCATTTTTCCTATTTTGTTGCCTTACAATTACAACCTGGCATTCAAGTGTATTTTTTGGGTGGTTTGTATCATATGATTTACACAACATGCCTACCACTTTGAATATGAAAAATATTTTTTTATTGTGAAATGAGACAAACAACTTGAGCTTGCACAACTATTCAACCCCCCCAAAGTCAATACTTTGTAGAGCCATCTTTTGCAGCAATCACAGCTGCAAGTCTCTTTAGGGATGTCTCTCTATAAGCTTGGCACATCTAGTCACTGGGATTTTTGCCCATTCTTCAAGGCAAATCTTCTCCAGCTCCTTCAGGTTGGATGGGTTCCCGCTGGTGTACAACAATATTTAAGTCATAGCACAGATTCACATTGGATTGATGTCTTGGCTTTGACTAGGCCATTCCAAGACATTTATATGTTCCCTCTTAAACCACCCAAGTGTTGTATTAGCAGTATACTTAGGGTCATTGTCCTGCTGGAAGGTGAACCTCCGTCCCAGTCTCAAATCTCTGGAAGACTGAAACAGGTTTCCCTCAAGAATTTCTGTATTTAGCGCCATCCATCTTTCCTTCAATTCTGACCAGTTTCCCAGTCCCTGCTGATGGAAAAACATGGGACAGCATGATGCTACCACTAACATACTTCACTGTGGGGATGGTGTTCTCGGTGTGATGAGGTGTTGGGCTTGCGCCAGACAAAGCATTTTCCTTGATGGCCAAAAAGCTACATTTTAGTCTCATCTGACCAGAGTACCTTCTTCCATATGTTTGGGGAGTCTCTCACATGCCTTTTGGTGAACACCATATGTGTTTGCTTATTTTTGGCTTTTTTCTGGCCACTTCCATAAAGTCCAGCTCTGTGGAGTGTATGGCTTAAAGTGGTCCCATGAACAGATACTCCAATCTCCGCTGTGGAGCTTTGCAGCTCCTTCAGGGTTATCTTTGTTGCCTCTATGATTAATTCCCTCCTTGTCTGGTCCGTGAGTTTTGTTGGGAGGCAGTCTCTTGGCAGGTTTGTTGTGGTGCCATATTCTTTCCATTTTTTAAATAATAGATTTAATGATGATTCGTGGGATGTTCAAAGTTTCAGTTTTTTTATAACCCAATCCTGTTCTGGACTTCTCCACAACATTTTCTCTGACCTGTTTGGAGAGCTCCTTGGTCTTCATGGTGTCGCTTGCTTAGTGGTGTTGCAGACTCTGGGGTCTTTCAGAACAGGTGTATATATACTGAGATCATGTGACACATCATGTGACACTTAGATTGCACACAGGTGGACTTTATTTAACTAGGTGACTTCTGAAGGTAATTGGTAGCACCAGATCTTATTTAGGGGCTTCATAGCAAAGGGGGTGAATACATATGCACACACCACTTTTCTGTTTTTTTATTTTTTATTTCACCAATTGGACTACTTTGTTTATGTCCATTACATGAAATCCAAATGAAAATCAATTTTTAAATTGTAATGGAACAATGCCAAGGGGGATGAATGCTTTTGCAAGGCACTGTAGATATTCTGCCGTTTCCAGCTACAATACTCATTTACAACATTAACAATGTCTACACTGTATTTCTTATCGATTTCATGATATTTTAGTGGACAAAACATTTGCTTTTCAAAATCAAGGAATTGTCTAAGTGACCCCAAACTTTTGAACGTGTGTGTTACTTGATACATAGTTATATTTAGCTCCTATCACAGATCCAGGGAGGTAGGCAACAGCTGATGTCAAAACTGCTTTTCTAATTTCCATTCCTCTGTTTTGAGTGGATGCTTTACGATGGTATGATTCCGCATGAAAGCAGTCTTCATAAAGGCCTTTGATTAAAGACTTTAAGCTGATGTGTACATACAGTTTGGGTTGTTGTACATACACTTTGTCTACTTATTTAAAGTACTTGTGTATTCATTTCTGAAGACTAACTTCAATATACTTTTTACTTTAAAATACCTTTTATGTTTTGGGCAATGTATGAAGGAATGATATTTTGAATTATTGGCGGTGTGGATTCAAGACACTGTTGTATATGTGAAGTGGAATTGGTTTGATCCTGTAGGTGAAGGATTGGTTGAAAACACTGGTGTATGGAAGGCAAATTATTGTCACAGACAACCTTTGAGACTTGAATTCTTAGTCATCCCGGCCATGATCTATACAATGACCTACTTAAGATTTGTGTAATGAACTCATACATACCATGTGTTCAAATAATTTTTACTCTGTATTATACGGTTTAAAAAGGAGGTGTATTTCCATCAGTTTTTTTTGTGCGTTTGTGAAATATCTTCCCCTTCTGTTATTCTTGCTGCTGTTGTCTCTTTGCTCTATTTCTGCTCGTCTCTGCCGTCCACTCTCTTTTGTTGAGAACACAAATGTGTGAATTGTCATGTACACATATTCAGATTATTGTGGTCAGATCTTAATTTACAATGTTGAAAGAAAAGTGGAGAGAGCGAGACATAGAAACCCTCAGGGACAAAACACACCCCTCACTCATTCAGGTACTGTCTACACATTTAGACATAGCAGCAACTTAAAGTCCTGTAAAATAAAAAACACACCCCTCACTCCTTCAGGTACTGTCTACACATTTAGACATAGCAGCAACTTAAAGTCCTGTAAAAAAACAACAATCACCAATAAACAGGTCAGATACTAATTGATGCTTAACAGTGTCTGTTTCAGTTGAGCTTTTTATTTGCATGTGGATTTGGGGGGGGCGTGGGGGTTTCTTTGACTGAAGCTGATCCCACAAGTGAGTCAAAAAAAAACATCCAATTGAACCTCTGTTTTTTTTCTTTGTTTTTATATTTTTTTATTTAAACACAATGCATGTCAATTTAAACTCCGTTCAGGTAAGATATTAGCCAAACTGCATTAATCTCTCCTGCTCACAGTGCCTCAGACACCATAGTTATCACACTCCGTTGATAATTAACTACTGTTTAACATAATACGTTTGAACCTACTCTCTGAGCATCTGTGAACAATGTGAATCCTGAAGAAAAAAAAATAGTGCATTTTGGTCTAATTTCTAAACTGATGTAGCTGGACAACTCGTTAGTTGAACCTTCTGAGTGCAAGGTATCGTTAAAGAAAAGATTCAAAGTGGTCCTTCCGCATATGAATTGATTGAACAGAAGAAGAGATTCTGACTTGTGATTCCTTTTGTTGGGAGATTTATTTTGTTAATGTCCTCTTTGAGCAGTCCCTCCTATTCCCTCTCTAAACCCACTGGATTTAGAGCTGGTTTTGGTAGTCTACATGTTGCTGCTTGTCTCTACGGCTTGTAGATTAAGACTGTTCTATAGGAAGTCTGCCATAGCAAGTTATTCCTTTTAAAACGTTTGAAAGCAGCTCTTTTCAACCCTATACGGTGGACTAATTGTGATGACTTGCAATGCGTGGAACAATACACGTCAAACATAAAGGACTGGGAGGCTTTTCAAAAATAATTAAATACAAAACATTTAATACGTTTTATTTCCATCTTAAGTGGGCTATAAGCAATTCAGTTTCATATGAAATGCCTCGGATTCGTTAGTCTCAATGGCTAATGTATTCAGATGCTCAGATAACAACAGGTACACACAAACCTAACAACCTCATTTCAATAATTGCCATTTGCACAGTTTGGCAGATTTTTTTTGTTTTCTATTGTAATTTATTTCTGAATGTTTTTGGGGGGGTTACTATGTTATTAGAACTTGGCTATGGTCCAAGTGTCTTTGTAGTAGAGAGAACTTAATGATCACTAAGTTAATTTGGTTGCACTGGTCAATTTTCATTTTTTTGAATGCAATTTTGGTTTGACAACTTTACTAATAAAATATGACTGCTTCTTATATACCCCTTTATAATATTTGAACTGAAGTGGTTGATATGATCTCCATTTTGTGTGTGTTGCATTGAACCCGGGGCACCAATGATTGTCTTTGTGTGAATTTACTCAATGTATCCTTTAAGGAAAAACATGCCATTTTGAAAAAGAGATGAATTCTAACAATGTAACAGGTCAAATTCACTGGACGAAATATTCACTTATTAAAATGACCTATTCTTCTAATAAATTTTGTGAAAATGTAATGTTCTCTTGTCTTTTTCAAACAAACACTTAGCATTGGATTTTTCAAAATTTTGTAATGGGCTCGATTTTTGTTTCATAAAATTACTAGATTAAATGTATTTAAATACTAAATACTGTGTATCTAATTATACACTCCTACTCATTGCTGTCAAATGTCTCATTAGGCCAACTCTGTGAATACTTGTATTTTGCTAAAGACATATTTAACACTGCTCATGAGCGTCTCATTCCTCCCACACAGTTAGAAACCATGGCTGGTAATAAAGGTCATATTGTCTGACTCAGTCATTAATTGGGTTGATATTAAGTTATATTTTTAGGCAACTCAAACAATATTTTGGCCTTAACTCTTGTTAAACTCTGGTGTGTCCATAGTATCTACATGTGAACATTTTCCACCAGCAATGTGGATGATAAGCCTCATGGTTCTGTCTATGAAATAATGACCATGGTGTCAGCAAGATGGACCAACAGACGGGCTTTGATGATGACCACTGCTTCTTTGTTGTCATGGATCCATGTTCATTCTATACATTTGATTGAATGTGAGGATATCCTGGACTGATGGAAATTCTGACATGGACAAGTGAAATCAATACGTTTGGTTTAGGGTTTACAAAAACCCAACGTGATTGAATTATGAGTCAGTTACTATTCCCCATGTTTATTCTGGCAGTTTTTTTCCCTTCACATTTATATCCATATCATTTTTCTCTTAGCATGTAACCCAGCCCTGTATGTTGCATTTTCATGATAGCATTTCTTTCTGAACTATAGAAAAATAATTCATTTAGATGGGTGCTGTGAATACTTTAATCATCTTCATAGGGAAAGGGATTTAAGAAGCTGCCATCCAGCAGGATAAATTCATTAAGTACCTATAGCTAGGGTTGGGCGTTGTTCACATTTTCATACCTTCATATCATGCCTGTGCCATCCTTGGTTACACCGTATTACCGGTGGTAAATACAAGGGGCGCCATTTTTTTTAAACAAAAAGAAGCCCCCAAAAACATAATTTAATTAATACTAAGGAATTCCTATAGCGGATGCTAGGTAAATGCTAACGAGCGCATGCAAACTAATTGCAAGGACAGACAACCCAGCTCATGAAGTTATGCATGTTTTTCAAAGGGCTACTCAGTTTGCTGCACACACAAAACTATTAGACAGCAGGGATCTTAATCTAGGAGGGGAATGTCTCTTCAGTTACCAAGATTCAAGAAGCGAGTCAATTGGCAAATTAGCAAACCGAATACACCGCTGGAGAGAATTTATCTTTAGGTAGAACTATTAAGTAACTAGAATGTGTTGCTGACAAACATGAGCAGTGAATTTCTAACTTGATCACCTCTAAATTGCGCTGCAGAGGTATCGCTCACCTCATGAAGCTTCTGTTTGCTGGTTGTGCTTCTTTGTAAACAAACACATGACTCACTCAATCAGCTGTTTTGATGAACTGGCTGAAATAAAGAATACAATCTGTAAACTAGTGAACCACTCCCCTCTGGGCACAGATATAGGGTACCCCTCGGCAGGAAAAACATCTACACAATCATTTGTGCCAGGTGTGATATCCTTCCTAAATAGCTTGGGCTAATGTTCCTATTGTATTTAAACGGCACTTTAAACGTGTACATGACACTGCAACAAAATGTCCCCATGGGGACAATAAAGTCAGTAAGTATGTTGACTGCAGGTATTTATTGGAAAAAGTAGAAATATCCACATTTAAAAAAAAAAATATTCTACAGTATTGAAATCATACTGTGGGTATTTCAAAATACCCCAGTACACAAGACATACCGCCTCACCCTACCTATCGCTACAACTCTCATTATAATCCATGTGGGCTTCATATGTTTTAACCTTGAGTCTGACTTCTCTTTATCCTTCTAATAACCTGTGATTGAAAATGAATTAATATGCTTTTGGACATTTTTGTAAGCGTACGTGTATATTCATGACAACGATATAAACATCCTTGTCCTGTTTGTCTTGCAGTGAATGTCTGGAGCTGACGACAGAAAAGGCCCGGGACCTGCAGTCCACCTCCACGCTGGAGGAGTTCATGACCAAGCTGTGTCTGCACCACCAGAGGCAGATTGTTGACGCTCTGGGCTTCCTACAGACAGAGGTCTGTATAGGCATTACTCTCATTGTGCATTTTCAATTCGCTAACATTTTACAGAAAGTTATTTTCCCTGAAAGTAAATCGCAAATCACACACAACAGAGGATACATACATACGTAAACAAGAAGATACCGCACAGCAGAGGAGGTAAATAAGACAGAGGTACTGTCGAGTGATTGTTTTGTCCAGAGCCATGTATATAGAGAGTTGGGTCAACTTTTTGAATACTGTTCTAGTACATACTATTATTGAAATGTTCCCCATGTAATGTCGAGGCGCTAACATGGCGGCCATAGACTGTTGTAGTCATAGCCTCTAGTAATTTAATAGGATCTCTGACATAAACCCTCAGTTCCAGAATGGTACAATAATGGGAGCCGTTTTGGTCATATAGAAGTCCAAACCAGTCTAATTTGAATGAATGGCTATAGAGGCTTAGGTGATGCATTTCCTGCTTTTACTTATACAGGAAATTAAAGGCATTTAATATTTCAGAAATTGTCACCTGAAAATATTGTTCTATAATTATAAATACAGTTTATACAGGTTTTATGACAATTATGCACCAATATTTTGTTTGTCTAAATAGCCTCTAAAACTGCCAATTGGCAGTGATTTTATTATATTATATTATTATAAGTTTTCTGAACATTTTATTTATTTTATTTTGTGTTATCGCTGGACTATAAAAACACTGGCGAATCAGCTCCAAGGAATTTTCATTTAGGAAATCTGTTCTACAGTATGCCTACGCATCGTAGAGAGATATTTGATTGTATACAAATGCAAGCAAGGTTTGAAATGATTATGTTTTAGTCAAATATTATATCAGTTTGGGCTTCTTGCGGGCAATTTGCAGTCTGCAAATTATTTCTAATTATGTTCCGGTCCCTTGACCATGTGCTCAAGAAAATATCATCCCACAGCTGAATCTAGTTGATGATCCCTGCACTAAAATATATGTAAACAGACAATAAATGTCTGGATGTTTGTTTTCTTGGAATGCTGTGTCTCATAAGATACAATATCAGTACTTGTCAGATTTACAACTTGTCTAAGTCCTGACATCAACTGATTTCAGCCGATTGACTGCATTGTTTGAATGGAATGTTGGCATATTGGCTGTTAATTTGAAAACATTTGGAATCATTCCACTAAAACTGTCTGGCTAGCAAGCAAAGGTAATGTGCAAATAATATTTTACACCATCGTATCACAGCACTGGTTGACCATGGTTGACCAGCTTCCTTACCAAAATGGATTCCATTTTATACTGTCATAAGGTTAATGTTCATTCTAGTATTCTAATTCCTAAATCTATAGTTGTAGTGTAAATTCAACAATTACATAAACCTCAATGGCAAAACTCTATACAGTGCTCTGGATTTGTCTATGTAAAAACTAAACTGAGGTATTGAATAACCCCATGGTGGTTCTTGTTCTAGGTTAAGGCTATATCCTCCTCCAGTACTTCGCTAGCTTCTGCCTCCAAACCCTCTTGCTCAGTGGAGCATGGAGCCCTCCAGGGTCCTAGCCCTGCACCTTGCCTGCAGACCCCAGAGAGGGGGAGGACTGGTCACAAACTTCCCCTGGCTTCCACTCCAAAAGGATCGACGGAGGGGCAAGAAAGGTTGGTAGCCCCAGAGCAGACTGCTGTGTTAAGAAATGTGTCTGGGGCCGCTGGGCCGGCCTTGGATCTCCGTAAACCTGGCCCAGGGGAGTCTAAGGCTTTGGCAACACTGTTCAGAAGCGCAGATAACAGTGTGAGTAAACGTCTTAGTGACCATGCTCCGCTAAAGATCAAAATCATGAAGTCCAGCAGCCTGGCTGATGGTAAAAAGCTATCCTGTGTGCTCACCACCTCTCTTCCTGCTGGCGCCGGTACTTTGGAAGAAATGCAGGGCATTTCTGACTCCTCAACCAGAGCAGATACTTACAGTGCTGGACAAGGCTCCTCTGTGAAAAGGCACGATCATGCTGATCGCTCAACAAGACAAAGAGGCTCCATTGAACATACCAAAGACACGCTGGTCAAACAAAGTCCACCTGAAAAGACCCCCAACAACATACCCCCAGTTTCCCCCGGGACAGCAAGGAAGACCATAAAGGGGTCTTCCTACCACCGGCCTAGGGCCACTTCCTCAGTGTGTCGGTTTGTAACCGACCCTGATCTCGGCCACTGCGACATCGTCTACATCGACAAACCAATCACAGAGTGTTTCCGGGAACGGCAGCACCGTCTGCTCCCTCGACGCAACGCCAGGAAAAGCACCCGAGGTCACATGTATGTGGAAGAAATGTGGGAGCTGAAGACTGTCCGTACATTAGCCAAGACGTCTGCCCGCAATGATAGTGGCAACTGTCCTGCTCCAATGCCAGAGCCCATCACTCTGGTCACACCTAAACAGGTGCTTGGCAAGCCTGAGGGACTACCTCTTGTGGATATGCCTTTTGTTGGAGGTTTTGTGGAGACGGTCAGTCAGAAAACTCCTTCCGAGCTTCCAGCTGAAAGTGAGGTGTCGGGGGATGTGGAGGCTGCAGCAGCATCAGCCAGTGAGATGGCACTGATTGTTGAGACTAGTCAGACAGACCAGAGTCAGTGCAAAGAGCAGACTGCCCCTCCACCTCCTTCACAGAGTCCCCCGGTGGATAACGAGCAGAGTACAGGGACGAACTCGGAGCAGCCAAGGCAGAGCGTAGCACCAGAGGATAATCTAGCTCAGACTGTGGTCGAGACACCAGATCAGGATTTAAACAGTATACACAATTACATTGTTTTAAGTGAAAACCCAGAGCAGGTGGTGATGGGGAAAGATGTAAACTTATTACAGGATAAGACATCAGAAGAAGCTGAGCTTGGCCAGGATATGCTGCAGGGTGTGCCAGAGGGCCAGAAAGTTGTCTCTGAAACCCAACAGGAATCTGCATCACTGACCCCTTCCCTGGAGAGCAATGAAGACAAGGAGGTAGTGAGTGCAGTTGACAAAGAGGTAGTGGATGCAGGTGCAGTTGACAAAGAGGTAGTGGGTGCAGGTGCAGTTGACAAAGAGGTAGTGGGTGCAGGTGCAGTTGACAAAGAGGTAGTGGGTGCAGGTGGTGCAGTTGACAAAGAGGTAGTGGGTGCAGGTGCAGTTGACAAAGAGCAGGCCATGCCTCTGGAACCTCAAATTTCAATTGACCAGAAACCGTCTGAGGGCTCTGGAGGAGAAGGAAATGCTGGCATGGAGGTTCCCACGGAGAGTGAAAGGATAGAGGTGCAGGAAACGGGCGAGGTTGAACCAGACTTGGCTCCAGGCGATGGCGACAATGTGCCTGAAGAGGAAAAGACACATGTTGATTCGTCCTCTAAAAAGGCCAGTAAGGCAGTTGAGAGAGAATTGCCTCTCAGGCGTTCTGAAAAACAGGGTATTCCAGCACGAGTGATTCCTTCAAGGGTGAAGGAAGCTGCAGTGATTGATACAGAGAGTATGATTATATGTGGATATGTGAATGGTAGACCTATTGGACATTCTGACAGATGTTTGCGTGAACGGCCAGCCAGAACCACCCCAGAGTCTACTCCAACTAAGACTAAACGCCCCACTAAGGCGTCTCTGAAACAGACTGAGAACCCTTCTGAGAACACGGCTGAGATTCCACAAGTCTCACCTGAGACTCCTCTCACCCCGATCCCTGCTGGGGAAAGCGTCAAAAGCCCTTTGTCGAAGCGCCTCACCAAGGCCTCCCTGAAACAATCTGAGAAATATTCTGAGAACATGCCAGAGGTTCCTCAAGTCTCACTCCCTTCAGCCGAAGTGATCAAAAGCCCTGTGTCCATACGGCCCAAAAGAACCCCTCAAGCTAAAATCACTCAGAACCTGCCTGACACACAGACCCCTGCTGAAGCAAGCCAGAACATGTCTGACACAAGGACCCCTATTGCCCCTATAACAGCAAGCCAGAGCATTCCTGACACTCCTCAAGTCCCAGACACACCAGTCAACTCCTCCAGGAGACCTGAGTCCAGACAACCCCTCAGATCTGCCAGACTGCAACAGGCAGCAGCTGTTGCCTCCCCTCTCGTCCCTGACGCCTCACCTCTCGTCCCTGACGCCTCACCTCTCATCCCTGACGTCTCCCCTCTCGTCCCTGACGCCTCCCCTCTCATCCGTGACGCCTCCCCTCTCGTCCCTGACGCCTCCCCTCTCGTCCCTGACGCCTCCCCTCTCGTCCCTGACGCCTCCCCTCTCGTCCCTGACGCCTCCCCTCTCGTCCCTGACGCCTCCCCTCTCGTCCCTGACGCCTCCCCTCTCGTCCCTGACGCCTCCCCTCTCGTCCCTGTCGCCTCCCCTCTCGTCCCTGTCGCCTCCCCTCTCGTCCCTGTCGCCTCCCCTCTCGCCCCTGTCGCCTCCCCTCTCGTCCCTGTCGCCTCCCCTCTCGTCCCTGTCGCCTCCCCTCTCGTCCCTGTCGCCTCCCCTCTCGTCCCTGTCGCCTCCCCTCTCGCCCCTGTCGCCCCCTCTCGCCCCTGTCGCCCCCCCTCTCGTCCCTGTCGCCTCCCCTGTCCACGTCCCTGTCGCCGTCCCTGAAGCCTCCCCTCTCGTCCCTGTCGCCTCCCCTTCTGTTGAAGGGGCTGTTACTTTCATTGTTGCCCCAGAACCGTCTACCTCCCTCCCACTCCCCTCCACTGCGCTCAACCCTCCCCTCCCCATTGCCTATCCTCTTCTTCCTATTGTCTCCCATCTCTTCCCTTCATCTCATCAAAACAGTGCAGTCACCCAGAGCTCTGCAGAGCTGAAAGTTCAAAAAGCTCAGCCAGCTCCAAATGCCAAACCCAGCGAGACAGAGAAAACAGCAGAGGAAACTAGGGTGCAAACTAGACCGAAGCTCAGGTCGTCAATGATGGTAGCAAAGGAAGTTGAAATTGTTGAGAGTCAGCAAGTTAGCAGTGAGGATTCTGCTCTAACAGAGGGTACAATCATTAAAAAGAGTGAGGCCCACACACAAAGTAGTCCACTAAGAAGCAAAAGAACTCTCAAAAAGGATGGAGAATCAAGAAAATTGACTTTGCTGAAAAACTCAGAGGAACCTACTTTGCAAAAGAAGCCAGAGGCACCAACTTTAATGGATAACAAAACTTCATCTGAATGTTCCAGTAGGTCTTCCGTCAGCAGTGCTTCAGACAAACCTGGGCGAATGCCATTGAGGAGTGAGAGTAGTAAAACGGACGTGGCCAGCCAGTCCATTACCCTGGCAACCCCACCGACCCCAGTGGAGAACAGAAAGTCAGCTTTGAGGGCCCAGAGGTCGCCCACACCCTCGACCAGTACTCCAATCACAGCTGCGAAATGGAGTGAAGTGGCATCTCCCATTAGGCTGAAATCCCCAGTGAGACTCCCATCACCAATCAGGTTCAAATCAGAGAGGATCATCAAGTCTCCATTGAGGGAATCACCTTTGCTGGACAGTTCCCCTCTGCCCTCCAGCTCAGTCACTCCTCTCCTCCTGCCCAAGCTGGAGCTTCCAGTACAGACTCGACACAAGTTCCTGGAGTTACTGGATGTAGTGGAAAACCAACAGAAAATCTCCTCCCTGAACACCAGGTTCGATAAGATGCAAAGAGGCTGGGTCCAGATGGACAAAGAGGGACATCCAACGCCAAGACACAAAAATAAGGCAGACAGACAGGCAGCGATATGGAAGAGTAAGCGCAGGGTTCGCAAGCCCAAGTCTTCGGATCATCAGAGGTACTCGCTAGTTCAAATGCTTTTCAAGAACGATTTGGACCTAGCCAGCATTTGCCACTGGTACATGGAGTCAACAGAAACCCAATCGCTGGTCATCGTAAAGAAGGTGAACACGCGTCTTCCCTCTGAGACCCAGCTGCTCTTCCCCGGTATGTCCCAAAGGCCATCTCAAGGGGTCTTCCCTAGCCTTCAAGCCGAGCGCTTGAAGAAACACTTGAAGAAGTTTGCCATGGCTTCCCCTGTGAAGAGCAACCCTAAGAGTCAGAAGCTGATTGCTAAAGCCCTGGAGCAGGAGGTCAGTACAAGTATGCCCAAAGGGAAGGAAAAGAGAGAGCTGACTACAGCTACCCGGATCTCCACCAAAGCCTATGTTTCCTCTGCAGAGGCACAGGTACAGCCAGCCGATGGCCAGAAGGCCTCAGCGAAGGCCAAGAACCCAGCCAGCGCCCGGATCCTGAGGAAGTACTCCAATATAAGGGAGAAGATGCAAGGTCAACAGAGCTCCAAGAATCCGAAAGGGGCCCCAAGAAAAGAGCTTGAAGTTTCCAAAGTCAAACCCTCTAAAACCCCAAATAAAAAATTGGCAAAACCGTCAAAATTGAAACCGGCCATTTCCCAGAGGCAGAAATTATCAGTTTCTGGTGATAAAAGTGTAAAGCAGACAAGTGTAGTAAAAACAGAGCGAGCACAGCCATCTCCTAGTAGAAAGCCTCCAGTAAAAGCTGCTGTCCTGGAGAGATCAGTCAAGATCAGCAGAAGCAGTAGAACCTTAAGAGATCTCAGTAGGAAAGAGAGTGCATCACCACAGAGGTCTCCCCAAAGAGTAATGACTCCAAAAGCACAGAAAAACACCCCTGTTTCTGCCACCGTCCCCAAGACAGACTTTGACAAGCAGCAGGTTGGAGCAGAGAAGGCAGTGGTGGATAAGACTATGGCAACAAAAGGTCAAACAAAGAGACCCTCTCAAAGTAGAGTCTTTGAGACTAAAGTCACTGAAAGTAAAGGTACTGAGCGCAATGGCGCTGAAAGTGCTGCAGAGACTCCTCAACAGAACATGGACGTCAAAACACCAGGTTCTCCTGACCAGGTTCTCACTAGGTCACAGAGGAAGATGGAGGCCACTCCACCCCCCTCCGTCCCTCATAGTGCAAGCCCTAAGCCTGCCACTAAGAAAGCAAATGAACCTGCTCAGAGTGGAACTCCTAAGGGTGCCACAAAGAGAGCTCTGGAGCCTACACATACTGTTAGTACAAGCCCTAAGCCTGCCATAAAGAGAGCCAGTGAACCTGCTCAGAGTGGAACTCCTAAGGGTGCCACAAAGAGAGCTCTGGAGCCTACACATACTGTTAGTACAAGCCCTAAGCCTGCCATAAAGAGAGCCAGTGAACCTGCTCAGAGTGGAACTCCTAAGGGTGCCACAAAGAGAGCTCTGGAGCCTACACATACTGTTAGTACAAGCCCTAAGCCTGCCATAAAGAGAGCCAGTGAACCTGCTCAGAGCGGAACTCCTAAAGGTGCCACAAAGAGAAGCCAGGAGAGCCCACAGACACCAGCCAAGCGCACCAGGACATCCCTACAGAAATAAAGCTTGTGTGCAGACATGGACTGTAACAGCCAATCTGACGACATTTAGTTGTTTTGTTTTTTCTGGAATATAATAGAAAGGACTGGTAGTATCTATTTTTGTGTGTACTTCCCAAGCGGTGTTGGTAAATGATCGTTTGGAAGGAGATCGACATGCTGAAGAAAGAGGAAAAATAGTGCTTTTGTCTTGTTTAGTGTTGTCTAACTGGCCTGGAAATGTATCTTATTATAAGGGTATATCTGCATTGTAAACATGTAAGACATTTTATTTTGGGGTTTGATGCAGAGCTGATTAGTTATTCAGACTACAGCATGCCAGGTCCTCCACCTTTGTTTGTCCAAGTTTTTTATATCCCATAGTGTCTATTCCACGGTTTGAAAAATAGGGAGGTTTACTGGCATGAAAACATCAGCACCATGTTGCTACGAAATAAATGATGATGTTCTCTGACTGTAGCACAGCTCAGGTTTCACTGAACATTCTCTTGGAACTATAGCCTATATTCATCAATGTCTCCCGCCCATCTCGCAATCAAGGAGTTTGTGACTTTGTGATCAGGTGCCTTATTTATCAGATGTAGAGTAATGTGTTGACAACAGGTGAAGACTCAGTTCTCTGGCCATTGCACAGACACATGTACTGTAGGAAGAGTGAGAAAGGGAGCTTTCTAGATATGGATTTGGTGCAGGTCAGCGCACGTTGTCATGTTGGGGTCCTTCACAGGTTAAACTCTTCTCCGGTTATCTTGTAGATCTGGTCATTTGTTCAAGACCTGCACCATATTTGTGGATTTGTGTGTCTTAATGCACAACTTCCCTCCATGTTCCCGAGTCTCCTCCGTCTTCCTGCTATATAAACCACCATCATGGGTTGTTATTCCCATGAGTTCTCTTTTAATGTCTTTTTGTTTTTAGATCCTGGGGATATTTCTTTTCAGAGATGTAGCCTTATAACTGATGTTATGGTAGCTTTGTTTAACTTACAAATACTGTCTGAGTTAACAAAGGAGGGGTTTTTTTCCGTTGCAATGCGTGTGAGATATTTACACCTGCCTTGTTATGTTGTAACTCTGATCCAGTCCTTCTTGTCTTATTTGATTCCCGTTAAAGTTGAATGGTCTGGTGTGGTCATTACCTGCTTATTGCATGCTGGAGCTGCCTGTAGCATTTACATTTAGCAAAATTCTTGTTGAGCCTTTTCACCTTGTTTTTTTTTCTGAACTAGCATTTGTTTCCGAAACTTCTTTAACTAAGACTATGCATGCACGTTACCGTGGCATTCTGTGTGCTGAACTGTATGAGCATTAACAACTGAAGATATGGACCCTTGGAAGACGTGTCATTGGTCAGCTATTTTGGAAGGGGGTTAGCTGTTTGAGAGCAGATACCAGGGATGACGCTACATGGAGCCACACGTTGTATCTAATGTTGGCTGTATATGTTTTTCCTGTGCTATATGGTAGTTTGCCTTTTATTTGTACAATATTGCCGTATACTGACCCCTGTTGGCCATATGAGAACTGTTGAAGAAAATGCTTCAACTTTTCATATCTTTGTATGATCAGTAAGTATTATACTGAACAAGAATATAAACGCAACATGCAACCATTTCACAGATTTTACTGAGTTTACAGTTCATATAAGGACATTTAAATAAATACATTGAAGACAAATTTGTGCACAAAATTTGAGAAATATGCTTTTAGTGCATATGGAAACATTCTGGGATCTTTTATTTCAGTTCATGAAACATGGGACCAACTCTTTACATATTGCGTTCATATTTTTTTCAGTATATACTACCGGTCAAAAGCTTTAGAACACCTACTCATTCAAGGGTTTTTCTTTATTTGTACTATTTTCTACATTGTAAAATAATAGTGAAGACATCAAAACTATGAAATAACACACATGGAATCATGTAATAACCAAAAGTGTTAAACAAATCAAAATATAATTTATATTCTTCATATAGCTACCCTTTGCACACTCTTGGCATTCTCTCAACCAACATCACCTGGAATGTTTTTCCAACAGTCTTGAAGGAGTTCCCACATATGCTGAGCACTTGTTGGCTGCTTTTCTTTCACTCTGCGGTCCAACTAATCACAAACCATCTCAATTGGGGTGAGGTCAGGTGATTCTGGAGGCCAGGTCATCTGATGCAGCGCACCATCACTCTCCTTCTTGGTAAAATAGGCCTTACACAGCCTGTAGGTGTGTTGGGTCATTGTCCTGTTGAAAAACAAATGATAGTCCCACTAAGCCCAAACCAGATGGGATGGCGTATTGCTGCAGAATGCTGTGGTAGCCATGCTGGTTAAGTGTGCCTTGAGTTCTAAATAAATCACAGACCGTGTCACCAGCAAAGCACCATCTCACCACCTCCTCCATGATTCATGGTGGGAAATACACATTCTGAGATCATCTGTTCACTCACAAAGATACAGCGGTTGGAACCAAAAATCTCCAAAGGACAAATTTCCACCGGTCTAATGTCCATTGCTCGTGTTTCTTGGCCCAAGCAAGTCTTCTTCTTATTGGTGTCCTTTAGTAGTAGTTTCTTTGCAGCAATTTGACCATGAAGGCCTGATACACACAGTCTCCTCTGAACAGTTGGTGTTGAGATGTGTCTGTTACTTGAGCTCTGTGAAGCATTTATTTGGGCTGCAATTTCTGAGGCTGGTAACTCTGGGTCTTCCATTCCTGTGGCGGTCCTCATGAGAGACAGTTTCATCATAGCGCTTGATTGTTTTTGCGACTGCATTTGAAGAAACTTTCAAAGTCCTTGCAATTTTCCGTTTTTGACTGACCTTCATATCTTAAAGTAATGATGGACTGTCATTTCTCTTTTCTTATTTGAGCTGTTCTTGCCATAATATGGACTCTTTTACCAAATAGGGCTATCTTCTGTATACCCACCCTACCTTTTCACAACACTACTCACACGCATTCAGAAGGAAAGAAAATCCACAAATTAACCTTTAAGAAGACACACCTGTTAATTTAGGTGCATTCCAGGTGACTATCTCATGAAGCTGGTTGAGAGAATGCCTAAATTGTGCAAAGCTGTCATCAAGGCAAATGTTGGCTATTTGAAGAATCTCAAATATAAAATATATTTTGATTTGTTTAACACTTTTTTTGGTTACTACATGATTCCACATGTGTTATTTCATATGATGTCTTCACTATTATTCTACAATGTAGAAAATAGTAAAAATTAAGAAAAACCCTTGAAATGAGTAGGTGTTCTAAAACGTTTGACTGATAGTGTTTATCCCACTGTTATAGAAATAGCTTGTCTGCCATGTATTATTTGTAGTTGTCAGATTGTGTTGATATTTTGCTTCAGGAAGATGTTCTCTTGGTGTGACACTTCTGTACTCCAGCAATAGTTTGACCTCCATTTGTCTACGTCAATAGAAAGAAGACACATTTTAGCACAGTGTTATTTTTATCATGGTTATTTCACCTATTCATCATTTGTAAATGCAAAAAGCTATAATTCATGTTTTATATTGTTATTTAAGAAATCCCTATAGGTAAATACATACAGTAGACCTAAATTAAGCAACCCACCAAATATCAAACTTGAACATGTTTTATTCTTCTTTACTGTGGATATTTATAGTTTTTGATTTTGTATATTGGAAAATAAATAACTGATTTATGTGTTAATCCCAATAATGAGACGTCTTAAGTTGATGACGCTGTATTTTTGCTGGACTCGATAAAAAAGTGTTTGAGTTGTATATTTGGTTTCATGCTTCGTTTGTCCATCTCCAGTGGTTAGCTTTCACTAATCTACTGTCAAGCATTTTGAGGTAGAACTAAAACAACTGTATTCCTCACTTTGATCTTATAAAATATAATTCTCATATGTTCATACCGTCCTGGAATTACAAGTCAAATTGCACTCTACTCATCCTCATTGTGCCTTCAGAAAGTATTCACACCCCTTGACTTTTTACCACATTGTTTCAAGTTGAATTAAAAATGGATTACAATTTGATTTTTGTGTCATTGGCCTGAACATAATATCCTATAATGTCATTGGAATTGTTTTTAGAGTTATTCATCTGTATGAATTAGAAATGAAAATCTTATGTCTCAAGTCAATAAGTATTCGACCTCTTTGTTATGGCAAGCCTAAATAAGTTCAGGAGTACAAAATAGTGTTCAATCTGATTTTTTTTAAGGACCACCTTATCTCTGTACCCCACACATACATTATCTGCTAGGTCCCTCAGTCGAGCACTGAATTTCAAACACAAAGACCAGGGAGGTTTTTCAATGCCTCACAAAGGGCACCTATTGGTAGACGGGTATTTTATTTATGCAGACGTTGAATATCTCTTTGATGGTGAAGTTATCAATTACACTTTGGACGGTGTATTAATGATGGATCAACAATACCAACCAAAATGACAGAGTGAAAAGGAAGCATGTACAGAATAAAAACATTCAGAATCCTGATTGCAATAAGACACTAAAGTAAAACTGCAATATGTAGGAGAGAAATGAACTTCATGTCCACATCACTGAGTACCGCTCTTCATATTTTCACGCATGGTGGTGGCTGCATCATGTTATGGGTATTCTTGTCATCGGCAAGGACTAGGGAGTTTTTTTGTATAAAAATAAACAGAATAGAGAAGCAAAATCCCGGAGGAGAAGCTGGTTGTCTGATTTCCAACAGACACTGGGAGACATTCACCGTTCAGCAGGACAATAACCTAAAACGTATGACCAAATCTACAGGGGTTGATTACCAAGACAACATTTAATCTTTCTAAATGGCCTAGTTAACAGTTTTGAGTTAAAACTGTACTTGAAACTTCACAGAGCTTGAAGAATTTAATTATGTGCAAATATTGTCCAATCCAGCTTTGCAAAGCTCTTAGACTTACCTAGAAAGACTCACAGCTGCCAAAGGTGATTCTAACATGTATTGACTCAGGGGCGTGAATACTTATGTAAATGAGATACTGTACATTTTCAAAGGTTTCTAAAAACAGTATTCAGACCCCTTCAACATTTTGTTACAGCCTGAATTGAAACGGGATACCTCTTCAATCTACACAGAATACCCCATAATGACAAAGCAAAAACAGGTCTTTTAGAACATTTTGCTAATTTATAAAAAATAAAAAAATTGGGGCAAAATATCATATTTACTTAAGTATTCAGACCCTTTACTTTGTTGAAGCACCTTTGGCAGCGATTACAGTCTCAGGTCTTTTTGGTTATGACGCTACAAGCTTGGCACACCTGTATTTGGGGAGTTCTCCCATTCTTCTCTGCAGATCCTCTCAAGCCCTGTCAGGTTGGATGGGGTTCAAGTCCAGTTCAGGTCTCTCCAGAGATGGGTTCAAGTCCAGGCTCTGGCTGGGCCACTCAAGGACATTCAGAGAATGCATTGTCTTGGCTGTGTGCTTAGGGTCATTGTCCTGTTGGAAGGTGAACCTTCAACCCAGTCTGAGGTCCTGAACGCTCTGGAGCAGGTTTTCATCAAGGATCTCTGTACTTTGCTCCGTTCATCTTTGATTTGATCCCGACGAGCCTCCCAGTCCCTGCCGCTGAAAAACTCCCCACAGCACGATGCTGCCACCACCGTGCTTCACCGTAGGGATGGTGCCAGGTTTCCTCCAGACGTGATGCTTGGCATTCAGGCCAAGGAGTTAAATCTTGGTTTCATCAGATCAGAGAATCTGGTTTCTCATGGTCTGAGAGTCCCTGATTACTCAGTTTGGCCTGGAGGCCAGCTCTAGAAATAGTCTTGGTGGTTCCAAACTTCTTCAATTTAAGAAAGATGGAGGCCACTGTGTTCTTGGAGATCTTCAGTGCTGCAGAAAATGTTTTATACCCTTCCCTAAATCGGTGCTTCGAAACAATCCTGTCTCAGAGCTCTATGGACAATTCTTTCGACCTCATGGCTTGATTTTTGCTCTGCCAACTATGGGACCTTCATATAGACTGGTGTGTGCCTTTCCAAATCATATCCAATCAATTGAATTGACCACAAGGACTCAAATCAAGTTGATGTCAAGGGATCTGAACACTTCCTGAAAGGCACTGTACATGCTTTAAAATACACATTTTAAACATATTCCAGCTCAGGTCACTCAAACTGATTTAGAACTCTGTCGACCCCCCTACCCTCAACCTTATCACACACACAAGATCCATTCAAACCAATGAAGGAACACGTTAGAGTCCATGTTAAAAGTACACACATTAAAGTTTAATGAATGAAAAGTGGCAATAGATAGGATAGATACTACATACATTCAGCATCACTGGGACTTTCAGTTAAATCCCACCATCACACCTGCGATGGAACACAACTAAAGTACCACATCTGTAGGAAATACACTGCTCAAAAAAATAAAGGGAACACTTAAACAACACAGTAACTCCAAGTCAATCACACTTCTGTGAAATCAAACTGTCCACTTAGGAAGCAACACTGATTGACAATACATTTCACATGCTGTTGTGCAAATGGAATAGACAACAGGTGGAAAATATAGGCAATTAGCAAGACACCCCCAATAAAGGAGTGGTTCTGCAGGTGGTGACCACAGACCACTTCTCAGTTCCTATGCTTCCTGGCTGATATTTTGGTCACTTTTGAATGCTGGTGGTGCTTTCACTCTGGTGGTAGCATGAGACGCAGTCTACAACCCACACAAGTTGCTCAGGTAGTGCAGCTCATCCAGGATGGCACATCAATGCGAGCTGTGGCAAGAAGGTTTGCTGTGTCTGTCAGCGTAGTGTCCAGAGCATGGAGCCGCTACCAGGAGACAGGCCAGTACATCAGGAGACGTGGAGGAGGCCGTAGGAGGGCAACAACCCAGCAGCAGGACCGCTACCTCTGCCTTTGTGCAAGGAGAAGCAGGAGGAGCACTGCCAGAGCCCTGCAAAATGACCTCCAGCAGGCCACAAATGTGCATGTGTCTGCTCAAACGGTCAGAAACAGCCTCCATGAGGGTGGTATGAGGGCCCGACGTCCACAGGTGGGCGTTGTGCTTACAGCCCAACACCGTGCAGGACGTTTGGCATTTGCCAGAGAACACCAAGATTGGCAAATTCGCCACTGGCGCCCTGTGCTCTTCACAGATGAAAGCAGGTTCACACTGAGCACATGTGACAGTCTGGAGACTCTGTGGAGAACATTCTGCTGCCTGCAACATCCTCCAGCATGACCGGTTTGGGAGGTGGGTCAGTCATGGTGTGGGGTGGCATTTCTTTAGGGGGCCGCAGAGGTAGCCTGACTGCCATTAGGTACCGTGATGAGATCCTCAGACCCCTTGTGAGACCATATGCTGGTGCGGTTGGCCCTGGGTTCCTCCTAATGCAAGACAATGCTAGACCTCATGTGGCTGGAGTTTGTCAGCAGTTCCTGCAAGAGGAAGGCATTGATGCTATGGACTGGCCCGCCTGTTCCCCAGACCTGATTCCAATTGAGCACATCTGGGACATCATGTCTCGCTCCATCCACCAACGCCACGTTGCACCACAGACTGTCCAGGAGTTGGCGGATGCTTTAGTCCAGGTCTGGGAGGAGATCCCTCAGGAGACCATCCGCCACCTCATCAGGACCATGCCCAGGCGTTGTAGGGAGGTCATACAGGCACGTGGAGGCTACACACACTCCTGAGCCTCATTTTGACTTGTTTTAAGGACATTACATCATAGTTGGATCAGCCTGTAGTGTGGTTTTCCACTTTAATTTTGAGTGTGACTCCAAATCCAGACCTCCATGGGTTGATAAATTTGATTTCCATTGATCATTTTTGTGTGATTTTGTTGGCAGCACATTCAACTATGTAAAGAAAAAAGTATTTAATAAGAATATCTCATTCATTCAGATCTAGGATGTGTTATTTTAGTGTTCCCTTTATTTTTTGAGCAGTGTAGTTTTTGTGATTGTTGTATTGAACTTGTGCAACAACAAAAATAGTCTTTCACAATTAAATGATACTGAGAACAGTTCTCTGTCCATGTATGGTGGTTGAGTCTAAGGGTTTCACACTAGACCAAAAGGATCGGGCTGAATTTCAACGATCCATATCCATATTTGTGAAAGTCCTTTTTCTGAGAAGTGTGATGAACTGATGTTGAAACCTAGGAGGAATAGAGCTAAACGTTAAGCCAAAGGATGAGATGACACTTCATCAATATCATACAATGTGGACACGTTAGGAAAACCTCAGGGGTAAACAAGACTAATGGCTCTATTCAATCAGATCTGCTTTAGCTGACATTGAAGAACGGTTGTTTTGGTGGTGTCGGAGGTGGAATTGCATTAGAGCTGTCAAATCCACAAGCAGCTCCTGGCGTGTTACCTAAAGTGGACATTGTCATAGAGTACCACAGTATGAGTCTTAATACCCATAAATCCTAGCGGTCAAACAAGGAAGTGGTTCCAATCGTTTTCCCACCATTCATTTTTCCCATAGGGGAGTTTAGAAACACTTCAAATAAGGGCTGTGTTTTGTGTAAACTTCCCCTGTACATCTCTGTAGGATATGGTGACTTTTATCAATATATTCAGCTGTATTTACCCCCCAAAAAAAAAACGATGAAAAGCTAATGTGGCTATCATAAGGAACAACAAATGCCATGATCTGGATAAGCCTGCCAAGTCGAGGCAAAGGTAAGGATCTGTGGATTTACTGTCTATTGTTAGCTAAATTGAGTAATTCATGAATGGGCTACATTTCTTTAAAATTAGAATTCTGTGAACTGTCTTGTGCAAGTTTTAAATTAACTCAATGCCTGTTAGTAAAGGTGTCAAACAGAGATTACGTGCAGGAGCTTGCAGGGATTTGTAGTCTTGCATGATGTCTACTTTGATGCTAATTAGCATTTTGATCTTGAGAGTAAATAGAGACTAATATATTGATAAAAGGAACCTTGTCCTAGAGAGATGAACATGGTTGTCAAAACGTCACTCCATGGTACTGTATGCCTACACGAAATACAGACCTTATTTTAAGTGCTTTGAAAATTCCCTATGCGAAAAAACGATTGGAACCATTTCCCTGTTTGACGGCTAGGTTTTATAGGTATTATGACACCTCCACTGTAGGGCTCTATTGGCTGCACAGAGTAGCATTAAGAGAAATCCCATGCAGCCTTGTTTACAAGCTTGAACATTGGAATGTGATATATAATCTACACCTCGATTAGGCTGAGAGAAATTCTAACTTAGTTGAATGATTTTCAATTATTTCCATTAAGCCTACACTACTCCACAGTCCTGTAGGTCTCTATCCTACTCCACAGTCCTGTAGGTCTCTATCCTACTCCACAGTCCTGTAGGTCTCTATCCTACTCCACAGTCCTGTAGGTCTCCCACTTGTAAAACACAGAGGATGTGATGTACCTTTTATAATGGGAACTAAACAGGATAATGGCTGAACCTCTTCAGGAGTGAGCTCAGTTCATATTTATCTATAAACATTCAGGTTGGACTGTTCTACACTACGACTGGCACCTTCTTTCATCTCTGTAGCTTGTTCTATAGCCTGTCATAGTGGAGAGATTTAACTGTACATGTAAAAATGGACAAAACACTCATAGGTGGATCCAATTGTAGATGTACAGAAATATGGCAGGTCTACAGTTTGCTGTCATCCAACCCATGCCCCCACCACAGTACAATGGTAAGATGGCAGATGTACAGAAAGATGGCAGGTCTACAGTTTGCTGTCATTCAACCCATGCCCCCACCACAGTACAATGGTAAGATGGCAGATGTACAGAAAGATGGTAGGTCTACAGTTTGCTGTCATTCAACCCATGCCCCCACCACAGTACAATGGTAAGATGGCAGATGTACAGAAAGATGGCAGGTCTACAGTTTGCTGTCATTCAACCCATGCCCCCACCACAGTACAATGGTAAGATGGCAGATGTACAGAAAGATGGTAGGTCTACAGTTTGCTGTCATTCAACCCATGCCCCCACCACAGTACAATGGTAAGATGGCAGATGTACAGAAAGATGGTAGGTCTACAGTTTGCTGTCATTCAACCCATGCCCCCACCACAGTACAATGGTAAGATGGCAGATGTACAGAAAGATGGCAGGTCTACAGTTTGCTGTCATTCAACCCATGCCCCCACCACAGTACAATGGTAAGATGGCAGATGTACAGAAAGATGGTAGGTCTACAGTTTGCTGTCATTCAACCCATGCCCCCACCACAGTACAATGGTAAGATGGCAGATGTACAGAAAGATGGCAGGTCTACAGTTTGCTGTCATTCAACCCATGCCCCCACCACAGTACAATGGTAAGATGGCAGATGTACAGAAAGATGGTAGGTCTACAGTTTGCTGTCATTCAACCCATGCCCCCACCACAGTACAATGGTAATATGCAGATGTACAGAAAGATGGCAGGTCTACAGTTTGCTGTCATTCAACCCATGCCCCCACCACAGTACAATGGTAAGATGGCAGATGTACAGAAAGATGGCAGGTCTACAGTTTGCTGTCATTCAACCCATGCCCCCACCACAGTACAATGGTAATATGCAGATGTACAGAAAGATGGTAGGTCTACAGTTTGCTGTCATCCAACCCATGCCCCCACCACAGTACAATGGTAAGATGGCAGATGTACAGAAAGATGGCAGGTCTACAGTTTGCTGTCATTCAACCCATGCCCCCACCACAGTACAATGGTAAGATGGCAGATGTACAGAAAGATGGTAGGTCTACAGTTTGCTGTCATTCAACCCATGCCCCCACCACAGTACAATGGTAATATGCAGATGTACAGAAAGATGGTAGGTCTACAGTTTGCTGTCATCCAACCCATGCCCCCACCACAGTACAATGGTAAGATGGCAGATGTACAGAAAGATGGCAGGTCTACAGTTTGCTGTCATTCAACCCATGCCCCCACCACAGTACAATGGTAAGATGGCAGATGTACAGAAAGATGGTAGGTCTACAGTTTGCTGTCATTCAACCCATGCCCCCACCACAGTACAATGGTAATATGCAGATGTACAGAAAGATGGTAGGTCTACAGTTTGCTGTCATCCAACCCATGCCCCCACCACAGTACAATGGTAAGATGGCAGATGTACAGAAAGATGGTAGGTCTACAGTTTGCTGTCATTCAACCCATGCCCCCACCACAGTACAATGGTAAGATGGCAGATGTACAGAAAGATGGCAGGTCTACAGTTTGCTGTCATTCAACCCATGCCCCCACCACAGTACAATGGTAAGATGGCAGATGTACAGAAAGATGGTAGGTCTACAGTTTGCTGTCATTCAACCCATGCCCCCACCACAGTACAATGGTAATATGCAGATGTACAGAAAGATGGTAGGTCTACAGTTTGCTGTCATCCAACCCATGCCCCCACCACAGTACAATGGTAAGATGGCAGATGTACAGAAAGATGGCAGGTCTACAGTTTGCTGTCATTCAACCCATGCCCCCACCACAGTACAATGGTAAGATGGCAGCATCAATAGTGTTTAAGGCAGGTAAAATGTAGACTCCATCTTTGTGCACATCCACAATAAGTTTGTTTCCTACAGCAGATAAGTTTCAGTCAACTGTGACTGTTTCACTTGAATCTTATAATTACTTCTATCTACGACGGAAAATGTCCCCAATTTAAAATTACAGAAATTCAACCGAACACTTCAACAAAATCAACACGATGATCAAAACCCTTTCACTATATTTCAGAGTATGGCAAATACAGGACAAATGTATTTCAGAGCAGGAGGGGCATCTCTCTCATTCGCATTTTAACTCCACCCATTCGGGCCCAACAGACCATGAGGAATCTGTCTGAGCCAGAGGGTTCAAGCTCTGTCACAAATACCTTCCAGCTTTTCTTTTTGTTACACTAGTTTTTATTGTAACTTTGTATTCCTTTTTTTCCAATAATTTTTGAAAATCTGCAACAATTATTATGCCTTTTATACTCTACAGGAAAAAGTCTTAAGAGAAAATAAATAAAACAAAACAGCAGACAGACTTTTAAATGAATGACATGTCATATTCACATGGAAGACAACACATACAATATTAAACATGTTTTTACATAAATACTGCCTCCTATAAAACAAGGCCAACCTTGTTTTGGACAATTACAAACGAGCTTGTTTGAGCAATTGAAATAAACAAATGAAAACAGCTATGGAACCAATCAAATGCCGTCCTGCCCGTTCCATTGGAAGCTTCCAGAAAACACAGATTTACTCTTTAACATATAAAAATACTATACCAAAATGAAATACAAATATATATATATATTAGAATCTGTTAGGCATTTTTGTATAAAGAGAGGGCAAAAGGAGTTAGGTTACATCAGAAAACAACATATAATGCAAAACAAATCATTGAAATTAGACATAACAAAACCAACAAAAAATGATACTCTGCACCTTTGTTCTGTAATAATATACATCATGATAAGAAAAAGCTCTACATAATCATTTGCAAACTTCTTGCATGCAACAGTTTGCACACGTTTAATACTGAAGGCATTGGGGGGCCTAATCATCCTGCTCAAAGGGGGAAGGGCTTATGCAAATCATCCGGAGGCAATGCATGCTGGGAGATGGGTCTCCAACGGGCACTGCCTGCTCCAGATGGGGTTATAGCTTATAGCCTACAGTAGGGAAATAGAGAGTCAACCTGCATCACAATGTGTATTGCTTCTAATGAAATGACCTTTCTGCTCAGACAGAAAATGTGTGTTTGTGTGTGTTTCTTTCTGCTCAGACAAGGCCTTTCTCTACTGTGTGGGTGGGTGTATGTATGTGCACTGTGGAGGGCACTGATTTTCAGTGCAGTAGTGTTATAAATAAGGAAAATAATGGACATATCTTGTTCTAAAGACTCCAGGAGTCAAATAAGCTTCGGACTAGACCAGCTATAGCCCGACCTAGCCCCAGCTCTGCTCAGCCCAGCACAGCTCAACTGCAATACGGCCCAGCCCAGCTAAGCCTGACTTTATTTGGCTCAACTCAGCCCAGGCAAGCTTATACCAGCCCTGCCCAGCTTCTGCTCAGCTCCAGCCCAACTCCAGCCCTTGCCTAACTAAACTCAACTCCAGCCCAACCCCAGTCTCCTCCCTCTCTTTCAATATCTCTGTACCTCTTCCCTCCTGCCACCCTGACCAGGCCAGACGCTACATTACACACACTGCCATCAGGAAGATAAGATGAGAGATGGTGCTGAGGCTATCTGGGACCTAATGGATGATGTCCAAGAGGCCAGAGGTTGAGACCATGTGTGTATGAGGGGTTGGTTGAGTCCTTGCTCTGAATGCAACACCTTTCACATCTTTAGAACCCTTTCGAAACAATGTTGCAGATACAATGGTTTGGTTGTTGTGTTTCTGTACGTCACACACCCAAAGAAAGAGGAGGTCATGTCCTATTTTATAAACATTGTTGTCCATAATACATAGCGGTTTTCATATACATTTCTTTATACTATTTCTCTAATTTCTTCTTCTTCTCTCTCTCTCTCTCTGTGGTGCGTTCGGCGGCGGTGGCAATAGCAGGTTTGTGTGAAGCGTGCTACATACAGCCCACACAGCCACACTTGATGGTCTTCTCCACTTCCTCGCTGAATGATCTTCCGTCGCTGCACTCAAAGGTGTATTTCCGACGTTTCATTCGCTGACTGGCGCAGCAGGCACCCGCGTCGCAGGCGCCGGAGCACTCTACCCAGGAGACCATGCGTGTGGTCTGGCAGATGGTGTATCCATGCTGCACCTGGTAGAAGTCCCTCACAGGCTCCCCTCGACACTCTGACTCTGTAGGGGAGGAAAGATAGAGACACTCTGACTCTGTAGGGGAGGAAAGATATAGACACTGACTCTGTAGGGGAGGAAAGATAGAGACACTGACTCTGTAGGGGAGGAAAGATAGAGACACTGACTCTGTAGGGGAGGAAAGATAGAGACACTGACTGTAGGGGAGGAAAGATAGAGACACTGACTCTGTAGGGGAGGAAAGATAGAGACACTGACTCTGTAGGGGAGGAAAGATATAGACACTGACTCTGTAGGGGAGGAAAGATATAGACACTGACTCTGTAGGGGAGGAAAGATATAGACACTGACTCTGTAGGGGAGGAAAGATAGAGACACTGACTCTGTAGGGGAGGAAAGATATAGACACTGACTCTGTAGGGGAGGAAAGATAGAGACACTGACTCTGTAGGGGAGGAAAGATAGAGACACTGACTCTGTAGGGGAGGAAAGATAGAGACACTGACTCTGTAGGGGAGGAAATATATAGACACTGACTCTGTAGGGGATGAAAGATAGAGACACTGACTCTGTAGGGGATTAAAGATAGAGACACTGACTGTAGGGGAGGAAAGATAGAGACACTCTGACTCTGTAGGGGAGGAAAGATAGAGACACTCTGACTCTGTAGGGGATGAAAGATAGAGACACTGACTCTGTAGGGGAGGAAAGATAGAGACACTCTGACTCTGTAGGGGAGGAAAGATAGAGACACTGACTCTGTAGGGGAGGAAAGATAGAGACACTCTGACTCTGTAGGGGAGGAAAGATAGAGACACTGACTCTGTAGGGGAGGAAAGATATAGACACTGACTCTGTAGGGGAGGAAAGATATAGACACTGACTGTAGGGGAGGAAAGATAGAGACACTGACTCTGTAGGGGAGGAAAGATAGAGACACTGACTCTGTAGGGGAGGAAAGATAGAGACACTGACTCTGTAGGGGAGGAAAGATATAGACACTGACTGTAGGGGAGGAAAGATATAGACACTGACTGTAGGGGAGGAAAGATAGAGACACTGACTCTGTAGGGGAGGAAAGATAGAGACACTCTGACTCTGTAGGGGAGGAAAGATAGAGACACTGACTCTGTAGGGGAGGAAAGATATAGACACTGACTGTAGGGGAGGAAAGATAGAGACACTGACTCTGTAGGGGAGGAAAGATAGAGACACTGACTCTGTAGGGGAGGAAATATATAGACACTGACTCTGTAGGGGATGAAAGATAGAGACACTGACTCTGTAGGGGATTAAAGATAGAGACACTGACTGTAGGGGAGGAAAGATAGAGACACTCTGACTCTGTAGGGGAGGAAAGATAGAGACACTCTGACTCTGTAGGGGATGAAAGATAGAGACACTGACTCTGTAGGGGAGGAAAGATAGAGACACTCTGACTCTGTAGGGGAGGAAAGATAGAGACACTGACTCTGTAGGGGAGGAAAGATAGAGACACTCTGACTCTGTAGGGGAGGAAAGATAGAGACACTGACTCTGTAGGGGAGGAAAGATATAGACACTGACTCTGTAGGGGAGGAAAGATATAGACACTGACTGTAGGGGAGGAAAGATAGAGACACTGACTCTGTAGGGGAGGAAAGATAGAGACACTCTGACTCTGTAGGGGAGGAAAGATAGAGACACTGACTCTGTAGGGGAGGAAATATATAGACACTGACTCTGTAGGGGATGAAAGATAGAGACACTGACTCTGTAGGGGATTAAAGATAGAGACACTGACTGTAGGGGAGGAAAGATAGAGACACTCTGACTCTGTAGGGGAGGAAAGATAGAGACACTCTGACTCTGTAGGGGATGAAAGATAGAGACACTGACTCTGTAGGGGAGGAAAGATAGAGACACTCTGACTCTGTAGGGGAGGAAAGATAGAGACACTGACTCTGTAGGGGAGGAAAGATAGAGACGCTCTGACTCTATAGGGAGGAAAGATAGAGACACTGACTGTAGGGGAGGAAAGATAGAGACACTGACTCTGTAGGGGAGGAAAGATAGAGACACTCTGACTCTGTAGGGGAGGAAAGATAGAGACACTGACTCTGTAGGGGAGGAAAGATATAGACACTGACTGTAGGGGAGGAAAGATAGAGACACTGACTCTGTAGGGGAGGAAAGATAGAGACACTCTGACTCTGTAGGGGAGGAAAGATAAGAGACACTGACTCTGTAGGGGAGGAAAGATAGAGACACTCTGACTCTGTAGGGGAGGAAAGATAGAGACACTGACTCTGTAGGGGAGGAAAGATAGAGACACTGACTCTGTAGGGGAGGAAAGATAGAGACACTCTGACTCTGTAGGGGAGGAAAGATAGAGACACTGACTCTGTAGGGGAGGAAAGATATAGACACTGACTCTGTAGGGGAGGAAAGATATAGACACTGACTCTGTAGGGGAGGAAAGATATAGACACTGACTCTGTAGGGGAGGAAAGATATAGACACTGACTGTAGGGGAGGAAAGATAGAGACACTGACTCTGTAGGGGAGGAAAGATAGAGACACTGACTCTGTAGGGGAGGAAAGATAGAGACACTGACTGTAGGGGAGGAAAGATAGAGACACTGACTCTGTAGGGGAGGAAAGATAGAGACACTGACTCTGTAGGGGAGGAAAGATATAGACACTGACTCTGTAGGGGAGGAAAGATATAGACACTGACTCTGTAGGGGAGGAAAGATAGAGACACTGACTCTGTAGGGGAGGAAAGATAGAGACACTGACTCTGTAGGGGAGGAAAGATAGAGACACTGACTCTGTAGGGGAGGAAAGATAGAGACACTGACTCTGTAGGGGAGGAAAGATAGAGACACTCTGACTCTGTAGGGGAGGAAAGATAGAGACACTGACTCTGTAGGGGAGGAAAGATAGAGACACTCTGACTCTCTAGGGGAGGAAAGATAGAGACACTGACTGTAGGGGAGGAAAGATATAGACACTGACTCTGTAGGGGAGGAAAGATAGAGACTCTGACTGTAGGGGAGGAAAGATAGAGACTCTGACTCTGTAGGGGAGGAAAGATATAGACACTGACTGTAGGGGAGGAAAGATATAGACACTGACTCTGTAGGGGAGGAAAGATAGAGACTCTGACTCTGTAGGGGAGGAAAGATATAGACACTGAGTCTGTAGGGGAGGAAAGATATAGACACTGACTGTAGGGGAGGAAAGATAGAGACACTGACTCTGTAGGGGAGGAAAGATAGAGACTGACTCTGTAGGGGAGGAAAGATATAGACACTGACTCTGTAGGGGAGGAAAGATATAGACACTGACTCTGTAGGGGAGGAAAGATATAGACACTGACTCTGTAGGGGAGGAAAGATAGAGACACTGACTCTGTAGGGGAGGAAAGATAGAGACACTGACTCTGTAGGAGGAGCCCACATTAAGATACATTTCAAGAAAGTTTAATTAGCACAACATTTTAAATGTTTCTGACACAAAATCACTCAGCCTTCTTGGGAACCTTTAGTTGGTTTGGGCTGGATTAGCTCTTGGTCTGTTTTTATCAAAGACAGCAGAGACAAGTTAAGTAAACTAGGATGACAGACAGTCCACAATGAGAGAGATAAACTCTCACTCTCTCTCCCATCTGCATCACAGAGTTCTCTGTGTTACACTTATTACTACTGTGGAATGTGTGTGTGTGTGTCTCCTACCTGCGTCACAGAGCTCTCCGATGTATCCACAGTAGTAATACGTGTCTGTGTGTTTCCTACCTGCGTCACAGAGCTCTCCGCTGTATCCACAGTAGTAATACGTGTCTGTGTGTTTCCTACCTGCGTCACAGAGCTCTCCGCTGTATCCACAGTAGTAATAAGTGTGTGTGTGTTTCCTACCTGCGTCACAGAGCTCTCCGCTGTATCCAGCCTCACAGTGACAGTAGGCGTCTCCTGAATCAGACGTCTGACAGTGTCCATGTTTACAGTTGTGGCTGCGGCAGGGGTTAAACAGCTCCCCCTGCTGGTTACACAGGGCACCACGGTAACCCTCCACACACTCACAGCGGTAGGACTGCAGGTCCAGGGGAATACACTTCCCATGCACACACCTAGGTAGAGGGAATATAAATTAATCAATCAATCAATATTCACTCCATGACCAAAGTATGTGGACACCTGCTGGTCGAACAAAATCATGGGCATTAATATGGAGTTGGTCCACCCTTTGCTGTTATAACAGCCTCCACTACTCTTCTGGGAAGACTTTCCACTAGATGTTGGAACATTGTTGCAGGGACTTGCTTCCATTCAGCCACAAGAGCATTAATGAGGTCGGGCACTGATGTTGGGCGATTAGGCCTGGCTCACAGAGAATGCCAAGAGCATTAATGAGGTCGGGTACTGATGTTGGGCGATTAGGCCTGGCTCACAGAGAATGCCAAGAGCATTAATGAGGTCGGGCACTGATGTTGGGCGATTAGGCCTGGCTCACAGAGAATGCCAAGAGCATTAATGAGGTCGGGCACTGATGTTGGGCGATTAGGCCTGGCTCACAGAGAATGCCAAGAGCATTAATGAGGTCGGGCACTGATGTTGGGCGATTAGGCCTGGCTCACAGAGAATGCCAAGAGCATTAATGAGGTCGGGCACTGATGTTGGGCGATTAGGCCTGGCTCACAGAGAATGCCAAGAGCATTAATGAGGTCGGGCACTGATGTTGGGCGATTAGGCCTGGCTCACAGAGAATGCCAAGAGCATTAATGAGGTCGGGCACTGATGTTGGGCGATTAGGCCTGGCTCACAGAGAATGCCAAGAGCCTTAATGAGGTCGGGCACTGATGTTGGGCGATTAGGCCTGGCTCACAGAGAATGCCAAGAGTGTACAAAGCTGTCATCAAGGCAAAGGATGGCTACCAAAATATATTTTGATTTGTTTAACTCTTTTTTTGGTTACTACATGATTCCATATGTGTTATTTCATAGTTTTGATGTCTTCACTATTATTCTATAATGTAGAAAATAGTAAAAATAAGGAAAAACCCTTGAATGAGTAGATGTGTCCAAACTTTTGACTGGTACTGTATGTAATGATTTGTCTCAAACTGTTCATATGAATTTCAGTTTGAGACTTGGTGAAAACCAAGTGAAATGTAATGCATTATCATCATAACCCCAGTGGTCTGTTCCTACTTGCTGCCCTGGCATGGGTTGTCAGCAGGCTGGTCACAGTGTGGTCCGCTCCAGCCTGGCTGGCAGTGGCAGACTGGTCCCTGTGGCCCGTCCGGCTGGCAGATACCATGCAGGCAGTAGATCTTCCTACAGGGCTCACAGCCTGGCACCACGCCCGGCTTCATCTGGGTCTTAGTGAAGTCCTGCAGCTCGTTGTTGATATACAGATTCTGGATGCAGCCGTGGAAACTGGAGCCATTCTGGATCTGCCAGAGCCGGAAGGCTGCCGAGTGGACGTCCACGGGCATACCTGAGAGACGGAGGAGAAGGAGATAGAGGAGGAAGAAGGGAGATGTTGGTTAGAGTTGTATGGGAGGGGGGAGCAGAGAAACAGCTAACACAGGACTGATATGGAGGTAATGAAGGAACAGTAAGAGCCATGTGCAAGTGAATATACTGCAGCCATCTGATGGAAGTGTGTGACAAAATACTACTTCTTTATGAGAAGTTAGGACAACTAAGAGCCGAATCCTCCAAAACTTTTACTATCACCAACATCTGATTTATAGGACATGTTAGTTCAGAATGAATAAATATGCTACTGAGCCAGTAGGGATCGAAAGTATAGAACCAGGTCCATTTCCCAATATTTTGAATGAAAGTTTGATCAAAGAATTCAATTAAATAAATAACATTTGACTATGTTTTTAATTCAACAGTTGATTTGACACTAATTGAATTCCCGAAACAGCATCTTTGAAACAGAGGACAGTGAAAAGGAGATGGGGTATTGGGTGATGTGTAGCATACTCTTTCATACAGTGGCCAACAGTCACAAATATACATAACAGTGCATTACACCACAGTACAGTACAGTACAGTACAGTACAGTACAGTACAGTACAGTACAGTACAGTACATTTACATTACATTTAAGTCATTTAGCAGACGCTCTTATCCAGAGCGACTTACAAATTGGTGCATTCACCTTATGACATCCAGTACAGTACAGTACAGTACAGTACACCACAGTACACCACAGTACAGTACAGTACACCACAGTCCAGTACACCACAGTCCAGTACACCACAGTACAGTACACCACAGTACACCACAGTACAGTACAGTACACCACAGTACAGTACACCACAGTACAGTACACCACACCACAGTACAGTACAGTACGCCACAGTACAGTACACCACAGTACAGTACAATACACCACAGTACAGTACACCACAGTCCAGTACACCACAGTACAGTACACCACAGTACACCACAGTACAGTACAGTACACCACAGTACAGTACAGTACACCACACCACAGTACAGTACAGTACGCCACAGTACAGTACGCCACAGTACAGTACAGTACAGTACACCACAGTACAGTACAGTACACCACAGTACAGTACACCACAGTACAGTACAGTACACCACCATACAGTACAGTACACCAGAGTACAGTACACCAGAGTACAGTACACCACAGTACAGCACCAAAACATAATATCACAAACTCTGGATACACAGCCATTTCTGATATCAGATCAGTTCAACTCTCAACGCTTTAATATCATGAATGTCTAGTCGGGTTGCAGAGCATTACTTACACGTTTGGGGTGGCAGGTAGCCTAGTGTTTAGAGCATTGGGCCAGTAACTGAAAGGTTGCTAGATCGAATCCCTGAGCTGGTAAGGTAAAACTCTGTATTTCTGCCCCTGAATGAGGCAGTTAACCCACTGTTCCTAGGCCGTTATTGTAATTAAGAATCTGTTCTTATCTGACTTGCCGAGTTAAATAAATAAAAAAAATGTTTAAAAAGTTTAAAAAAGAAACAAGGAAATCATAACCTATGCCAATATACCACATCACATATCCAGAGTGAAGACTGTGTCTGGTAGGACAGAGATCTATAGCAATGTGTTTAATTGGGATGAATGAAAACTGGAAATAGTAGGAATCACAGAAATAGAAGACTATACAGTATGTATTATATGGTAGGAATACTGTATGTACTCTGAACACTGTGGGCCTTGAGAGGTGACGCTCATAGGGCCAAGGGTTTAATGTTGTGCACTATATTAGACACCAGTGTTGCTGAGTGTTTCTATACGTGTGTATGGGGTTTATATTGTAGGCAGAAGTATGTAGCTTTATCAGTGTGTTTTCTTTTATGTGTGTTCATAAATGTGTGTGTGCTGGACGTTCTCTAACAAACAATGGTTATGGGGGATGGACTGGGTGAATTGAGGTTTGGAGTTTGGTAGGTTGCAGGATTGGGTCAGGATATGGCTCGCTTGAGGTAGTTGGGGTTTTGGGATGGGTTGGGTTGCAGTGGGGGGTGACATTGACAGTAGTGTAGTAGTTGTAGTGCCTGCAGCAGAGGAGGAGGAAGTGGGTGTGTTCTGGAGAGGGCCCCTACCCCCCACGTATAGCGGAGCCTCCGCGTTAAGGGGACGGACCCCCCCCAGGCTGTCCATGGTGGTGGGGAGACCCCCGTCGATGGACAGGTTCACCATCTGGTCAAAGGTCACCAGCTCTACCGTGTGGAACTGACCATCGTTGATTGTCTCAGTACTGCAGACAGAGAGAGAGGGAGGGATGGAGAAAGAAATCACCAGGAGAGAATGGAAGAAAGAGACAGACAATGTTGCTGTTGTGCTTGTGTGTGTGTTTGTTTGTTTGTTTGTCTGTGTATGTGTGTGTGTGCAGTCTGTGTGATTATGTGTGCATGTGTGTGTGTGTGTGCAGTCTGTGTGATTATATGTGTGTGTGTGTGTGTGTGTTTGCGTGTTTACCTGTAGATAGCATGTCCAGGCTGGCTGCCAGGATCGTAGCTGACCTTAACGTGACCTTGATACATCTCTACAGCGATGTGATCATTGTCTCCATTATACAGCAAGATACCGTTCTCCTCCGCTGTCGACACCTGGGGACACACATCACAATAGAATAAAAGATATGCACATTTCCCTTTGACATCACTGTCACAATCCAAATATCCAAGTTACTGTACATGCATGATCTCAAACACATGCCTGTTGAATTGATCGTTCAGTACCTGCAGTGTATAAGCTTTGTGTGTGTGTGTTACAGTACCTGTAGTGAGATGTTAGATACCTGAAGTGTGATGTTAGCCTGGGGCCAGTTCTTGAGGTCAGAGAGCAGCAGGTAGGAGTCTCTGTCTACAAAGTTAACGCTGACCAGCTTCTCACAGCGAGGCCCTCCGAACCCAGGGAGACACTGGCACAGTGCCCGGCCTGTCCGCTCCACACACAGGGCACCGTTCTGGCAGTCTGCCAGGTCACATAGAGACCGCGGGGAGGGGGGCACCTCACACAACTGACCACTACGGCAGGATGAGGGAGGGGATGTTTTGAAGAGAGAGAGCGAGACAGAGAGCGAGAGAGGAGAGGAGAGGAGAGGAGAGGAGAGGAGAGGAGAGGAGAGGAGAGGAGAGGAGAGAGAGATGGGTGAGTAAGTCAAAATGATAGATTCGGAAGAAGAAGAAGTCTTCGCACAGATGGCTTGATTTTGTTCTAAGTTGTGTGTGAGTTCTATGGTTTGTGTGTGAGTTCTATGGTTTGTGTGTGAGTTCTATGGTTTGTGTGTGAGTTCTAAAGCTTGTGTGTGAGTTCGAAGGTTTGTGTGTGAGTTTGAAGGTTTGTGTGTGAGTTTGAAGGTTTGTGTGTGAGTTCTATGGTTTGTGTGTGAGTTCTAAGGCTTATGTGTGAGTTCTAAGGTTTGTGTGTGAGTTTGAAGGTTTGTGTGTGAGTTCTAAGGTTTGTGTGTGAGTTCTAAGGTTTGTGTGTGAGTTCTAAGGTTTGTGTGTGTTTGCGTGTGCCTCACCTATAGCCATCAGGGCAGGAGCAGGAGTATGCGTTGAGTTGGTCGACACACTGAGCTCTGTTCGGACAGCGATTCTCCTCACAGTCATCGTAGTCCACACTGCAGTCATCACCCACGTAGCCCGGAGAACACACACATCTGCAACACACACAAACGTGTGTGAGCTTGAGCCAGGGCATTAGGTCTGGGTGACAACGCAAATCTTTAAGTCTCCCACACGTTGATATGGTGTACTCACTGGGGCCCAGTAGAGGTGATGAGACAGGTAGATTGGTGTTGACACGGACTGACCCCTGGAGCACACACATCCTCCATCTCCTCACACATCTCCCCTGGAGAGGGAGGGAGAGAGGGGGAGAAGGAGAGAGGGAGAGAGGGGGAGAGGGAGAGATTACATTGATGGATGAAGAATTGCAACCGAATAGGTCAACCCAACAGCGATAGAGAGACCAGAGACGGCTGGTCTATAGTGTAATGTGTGTTACCTGCAGCGATAGAGAGACCAGAGACGGCTGGTCTATAGTGTAATGTGTGTTACCTGCAGCGATAGAGAGACCAGAGACGGCTGGTCTATAGTGTAATGTGTGTTACCTGCAGCGATAGAGAGACCAGAGAAGGCTGCTCTATAGTGTAATGTGTGTTACCTGCAGCGATTGAGAGACCAGAGAAGGCTGGTCTATAGTGTAATGTGCGTTACCTGTGTAGTACAGTGGACAGAGGCAGGTATAGTGGTTGACTCCATCTATACAGACAGCTCCGTTTCCACAGTCATTATCTTCACAGTCATCTATGTTGGTCAGGCAGGTAGGACCGTCAAAGCCAAGGGGACAGGCACAGCTGTATGCCGCCTCTTCCTCCTCATCAAGTTGGCAGGTGCCCCCGTTGACACAGGGGTTACTGACACACGCGTTCAAAGAAGTCTCACAGTTTCTACCCTGCAGACACAAAGAAAAGTTCAGTGGTCACCAATCGACCCTGTTCCTGGAGAGCTACAGTGTCTTGAACAAATTGATTACACTCATTAACTCATGACTGAATTTCAAATGAATGCATTTTCATTAGTGGAATCAGGTGTGCTAAAGCTGGGCTGGTAGAAAAGCCTGCTGAACAACAGGCTTCATAATGTCAAAAGTGGAGCGTTCTTGTCACAAACTCAACAGCCACAAAGACAAGTAAGGACTCGATTCAATCTGTATCGCTGAAGTTCAGAGCTATAATGTGCTTGACATTTAAAGGTCATTTACGATTGAGTCAACATATGCAGTGTTTACCGTGAATGCAGTCTCCCCGCGAACGCAGGAACACTGCCTTTATATTTCAATCACTTCACCGATACAGATTGAATCAAGATCTAATTTTAGTCTAAGTATGTGTTAGAGCTGGACTGGACCAAAAGCATGCACGACATGGCAAGAAGAACACTGCAGGTAAATGGTGAGATCTCACCTTGAATTGAGGAGGACAGCTACACCTGTAGATCTCTGCCAGATCACTGTGACAGATCCCTTGGTTGACACACGGGCTGGACAGGCACGGGTTACACTTGGCCAGGACGCCACTGTCCACCTCACCTAACACACACACACATTCGATCATTTTACATGATGCCTATCTTTCCTGTTCATTTGGTTTTCAACTATTGGTATTTGGTATTTTATTAGGATCCCCATTAGCTGTTGCGATAGCAGCAGTTACTCTTCCTGGGGTCGACTCAAAACATGAAACATGACTTAATACAGAACGTTAATAGACAACAACAGCTCAAGGACAGAACTATATCAGTGTAAAATGGCACACATAGCCTACATATCAGTACATACACACAATATCTAGGTCAAATAGGGGAGAGTCGTTGTGCTGTGCTGTGTTGCTTTATCTGGTTTTTTGAAACCAGGTTTGAGGTTCATTTGAACAATATGAGATGGAAGGGAGTTCCCTGCAATCATGATTCTGATAATATTGTATGCTTTCTTGAATTTGTTCTGGATATGGGGATTTTACGTTTAGCCAAGAGAGACTGGCCTGCATAGTATTGATGTTAGCCCTCTGATTACAGTGACGAGCAAGACGTGCCACTCTGTTCTGGGCCAGCTGAGGTTCTTCTATGTCCTTCCTAGCAGCACCTGACTATCTGACTGGGCAACAATCAAGATAAGATAAAACTACAGCCTGCACGACTTGATTTGTAGAGTGTGGTCTCATGAAAGCAGAGCATCTCTTTATCACGACCAGATCTCTCCCCATCTTAGTTTCACAACCATTGAATAAATATGTTTTGACCATGACAGTTTACAAGTTAACATCAAGTAATTTAGTCTCCTCAACTTGCTCAACAGACATATTATTCATTATCAGATTGAGCTGAAGTCTAGAATTTAAGGAATGATTTGTACCAAATACAAATCTTAGTTTCTGAGATGTTCAGGACTATGTTCATTTTATTACTAGCCAACCATTCTAAAACTCTCTGTTTAGGGTTGCAGTGATTTTCACTAGCTGTGGTTGCTGACACGTATAGTTTTGAATCATCAGCAAACATATACACAGAGGCTTTGTTTAATGCCAGTGGCAGGTCATTGGTAAAAATAGAAAAGAATAGAGGGCCAAGAGAGCTGCCCTGCAGTACACCACACTTTACATATACAGTGCCTTCAGAAAGTATTCATTTCCCTTGACTTATTCCACATGTTGTTGTCTTACAGCATGAATTCAACATGGATTACATTTTTTTTAATTCTCACTCATCTACACACAATACCACATAATGACAAAGTGAAAACATGTTTTTAGAAATTTGTGCAAATGTATTAAATTAAATAAAGAAAAATCTAATTTACATAACTATTCACACGCCTTTGCTATGACACTCTGATATAGAATTGTGGTAATGCACATATCTGGGGATGGGTATAAAACATGCTCTAGAGTGTTGAAAGTTTCCAAGAGCACAGTGGTCTCCATCATTGGGACATTTAAAAAAAACAGGCACAGTTCAACACCCATCCAACACCATCCCTACCCTGTAGCATCATGCTATCGGGATGCTTTTCAGTGGCAAGGACTGGGAGACTGGCAAGGATAGAGGTAACAATGAATGGAGCCAAATACAGGCAAATCCTTGATGAGAACCTGCTTCAGAGTGCAATAGATTGTAGGTTGGGGTGAAGATTTGCGCTCTAACAGGACAATGACTCCCAAGTATACAACCAAAGCAACGCTGGTAGGGCTTCAGAGCAAGAATGTGAAAGTCTTTGAGTGGCCCAGACTGGAATCCCATTGAAAATATGTGGAAAGATTGCTGTTCACCCCAGGTCCCCATCTAACTTAACAGAGCTTGAGAAAATCTGCAAGGAAGAATGGGACAGTCCCCAAAATCAGATGCGGAAAGCTGATACAGGCATACCCAAGTTGACTCAAAGCTGTAATCAAAGTATTGACTCAGGGGTGTGAATGAAACTAAATGAATGAACCCATCTCACCGTGGCACTCAAACTTCTTGGCAGGGGTGGTGAGCAGCAGCTTGCCCTCCATGCCCGTCGGTCCGGCACAGCGGGCGATGCCTGGCTCCTTGTAGCCCGTCTTCACCCAGTCAGACAGCCAGAGCAGACGGCAGTCACAGTACAGGGGGTTGGCACCAATGGCCCTGAGGGTGAAGGGTCAGAGGTTAAGGGTCAGGGACAGGCAATTGTGGAAAACTGTTGTTTGTTATAAAAAAAATGTATATTGTCATACATGAGTAAAAGTAAAGATACCTTAATAGAAAAGGAATCAAGTAAAAGTGAAAGTCGCCCGGGTAACATACTACTTGAGTAAAGTACAAAAGTATCTGGTTTTATACTGAACAAAAATATAAACACAACATGCAGCAATTTCAAAGATTTTGCTGAGTTACAGTTCATATTAGGAAATCAGTCAATTGAAATATATTCAATAGGACCTAATCTATGTATTTCACAGCTAATGGTAGAGAAATTCATATTAAATGATCTGGCAACAGCTCCGGTCGACATTCCTGCAGTCAGCATGCCAATTGCACGCTCCCTCAATGCTTGAGACATCTGTAGTATTGTGTTGTGTGACAAAACTGCACATTATAGAGTGGCCTTTAATTGTCCCCAGCACAAGGTGCACCTGTGTAATGGTCATGCTGTTTAATCAGATTCTTGATATGCCACACCTGTCAGGTGGATGGATTATCGTGACAAAGGATAAAATGCTCACTAACAGGGATGTAATCAAATTTGTGCACAACATTACAGAGAAATAAGCTGAAGTAAAAGTATAAAATAATTTACAAAAAAATATATTTTTTTACGAATAGCCAGGGGCACACTCCAACACTCAGACATAATTTACCAATGAAATGTGTTTAGTGAGTCCACCAGATCAGAGGCAGTAGTGATTACCAGGGATGTTCTCTTGATAAGGAATGTAGTGGAGTAAAAGTGAATATTAATGCACAGATATCCCCCCCAAAACTCCTTCAGTAGTACTTTAAAGTATTTTTACTTAAGTACTTTACACCACTGGGGACAGGTTAACGTCAGTCAGAGGATTGGCACCAATCACCTTGAGGAATCATCCATCAATCAATTAATCATGGCAGAAAGAAGGATGCATTTTCAGAGACTCATGAGGGCTGACGTTCACTAGATGTATTTCTCTATTTGACCAGCAGGTGTCTCTCTCGTCCTTCAGATAACACAGAGCTTCACTCAACTGTTACAGTTCAGTACTTCCAGAAAGGGAACTAATATTTAAAATTAGGTTAAGGGAAGGGTTATTGTTAAGGTTAGTGGTTTGGTTAAGGTTAGTGTTAAGGTTGGGTCATTTACATATTTTGGCTATCCGTGCTGTCAATGGGATGCTGGACAGAATATTTCCCCTAGTCTTTTCTTTCTAAAAAAGGACCAGCAAGCTTTACCTCCTTGAAAATGTTATTTGATGAAAAATATCTCTAATAATATGACTGTTGATAACTTTTTTGACCAACTGGGGGTTTGAAAATGCTGCCCTCAATCATCATTTTACATTGTTCCTGCATGAATCGATGTAGGCACAGTTATGCACAATCAGTCACACACAAACACACAAAACTGTTCCATTACTCAGATTAACAGGCTCATGTTTTAGGTCAGTCCAACATGAAAGCCACTTGACTGTGAATCAATGATTTCCAAAGAGAAGCAACCCCCCCCAACTTCTCTAGAGCTTTCTCTTTATCTCATCCCCCACTGACTTCTCTAGATATTTCTCTTTATCTCATCCCTCACTGACTTCTCTAGAGCTTTCTCTTTATCTCATCCCCCACTGACTTCTCTAGAGCTTTCTCTATCTCATCCCCCCAACTTCTCTAGATCTTTCTCTGTACCTCATCCCCCAGTACCATATTTTACTCTGTACCTCATCCCCCAGTACCATATTTTACTCTCTACCTCATCCCCCAGTACCATATTTTACTCTCTACCTCATCCCCCAGTACCATATTTTACTCTCTACCTCATCCCATAGTACCATATTTTACTCTCTACCTCATCCCCCAGTACCATATTTTACTCTCTACCTCATTCCCCAGTACCATATTTTACTCTCTACCTCATCCCCCAGTACCATATTTTACTCTCTACCTCATCCCCCAGTACCATATTTTACTCTCTACCTCATCCCCCAGTACCATATTTTACTCTCTACCTCATTCCCCAGTACCATATTTTACTCTCTACCTCATTCCCCAGTACCATATTTTACTCTCTACCTCATCCCATAGTACCATATTTTACTCTCTACCTCATCCCCCAGTACCATATTTTACTCTCTACCTCATCCCATAGTACCATATTTTACTCTCTACCTCATCCCCCAGTATCATATTTTATATTCATGTTCTTTACCTCCCTGTAATATCTCTCCTCTCTGCTCCTTCCTCTATATTCCCTGCTTTCTTCTTCTTATCCTCCCTTATATACCCCTCACATTGCTCTCTCCTTCTCTTCACTGCACTCTCTTCTCCCATTTCCTCTTCTCTCACAACTCTCTCTCATTCTCCATCCCTCTCTCTCCCTCCCTTGCCCTCTGTTTTCCTGAGATGGATAGGCCTATTGATTTACAGACAATGGCTTTGACATGACAGACAACCTGGACCCCACTGGGAGTAAAGCCCTACTTCAACCTCCCAGAGTCAACACACACACACACACACACACACACACACACACACACACACACACACACACACACACACACACACACACACACACACACACACACACACACACACACACACACACACACACACACACACACACACACACACACACACACACACACACATATATATTCCCAAACACTCCCTTCACAGACCACAGACCGCAAGGAATGTTAGTAAACCTACATGGTGTGTGGAGATGAGACAGTGGAGGGGTCTGTGTGTAACATTAACCACAGCTCTGTGACTGACTAGGGGAGTTCGGTGGCTGTGAAGCCCACCAAACAGCTCTACAGATGGGGCTACTGTTAGCCACCCTCCCCCTGGCACACACACTAGCAGACCAGACCACCTCTGTGTGTGAGGCTAGACTTCAGAAAGTGCGTGGTACAGTAAAGGAAAGACAACAGACAAGATGTTTATGTGTCTGAGGAATAGTTGCTTGGGTTCACTACTTTGCGTGTGTGAAAGGTGTATTCATGTGTGGATTGGTATTACTGTACCCATGTGTGTCTGTTTGTGTTTATTGAGCAAGCTCCTGTGTGTGTGTTTGTGTGTGTCCGTGCGTGCGTGTGTGTGCGAGTGTGTGTGTGTGTACTCACAGGTGAGACAGAGAGGCCACATCACTGAAGATGCCGTCAGGAAGCTCGGAGATCTCGTTGCCATGGAGAGACCTTTGAGATGACAGACAGAGTGGGAGGTGAACACAGAAAGACCTCAACTAGATCTGCTCCCATCATTCTGTTCCAACGTCCTAAATGTTGGGGAAAATGTTTTATAAAGTCGATTGTTTCGATCTCACTGAAGCATATCCACTAGATTTGTTCATATGTTTCTGTAGTCAGACAATGCCGGGTCCTTATGTTGCACGTAGTGGCCCTGAGGTCTACAGGGGAAGAGGAGGGCATGGAGAGAGCTCCCCTCTGAATCAGCTTGCTACAGTTGTCTCTAGTGACTGCTGCAGTTTTACTGTCTGTCTGTCTCTCTGCAGCAGGTCTGGGCAGGGGAAAGGTTGGCTCTATGTCTGTTATCTGGGGCTCAGGGCTGGATGGAAGAGACAGGCACAGGGCTGCAATGGAATCCAGAGTGGCTGGTGTTAAGTTACTGAACTGAGCAGAGTACCTAGGCTGTGATTCCCAGACAGGGTGGTAGGGCTCTGTGAGCTAAAGGGGATGGTGAGTATAGAGGAGGAGGGTCTTTGAGTGTGGGAAGGGGGAGTTTGAGCTCTGCTGTCTGTTGTGGGGGTGTGATGGGGGTCTTTGAGTATGGGAAGGGGGAGTTTGAACTCTGCTGTCTGTTGTGGGGGTGTGATGGGGGTCTTTGAGTGTGGGAAGGGGGAGTTTGAGCTCTGCTGTCTGTTGTGGGGTGTGATGGGGGTCTTTGAGTATGGGAAGGGGGAGTTTGAGCTCTGCTGTCTGTTGTGGGGGTGTGAGAGGGGGTCTTTGAGTATGGGAAGGGGGAGTTTGAGCTCTGCTGTCTGATGTGGGGGTGTGATGGGGGTCTTTGAGTATGGGAAGGGGGAGTTTGAGCTCTGCTGTCTGTCGTGGGGGCGTGAGAGGGGATCTTTGAGTATGGGAAGGGGGAGTTTGAGCTCTGCTGTCTGTTGTGGGGTGTGATGGGGGTCTTTGAGTATGGGAAGGGGGAGTTTGAGCTCTGCTGTCTGTTGTGGGGGTGATGGGGGTCTTTGAGTGTGGGAAGGGGGAGTTTGAGCTCTGCTGTCTGTTGTGGCAGTGTGATGGGGGTCTTTGAGTATGGGAAGGGGGAGATTGAGCTCTGCTGTCTGTTGTGGGGGTGTGAGAGGGGGTCTTTGAGTATGGGAAGGGGGAGTTTGAGCTCTGCTGTCTGTTGTGGGGGTGTGATGGGGGGTCTTTGAGTATGGGAAGGGGGAGTTTGAGCTCTGCTGTCTGTTGTGGGGGTGTGATGGGGGGTCTTTGAGTATGGGAAGGGGGAGTTTGAGCTCTGCTGTCTGTTGTGGGGGTGTGAGAGGGGGTCTTTGAGTATGGGAAGGGGGAGTTTGAGCTCTGCTGTCTGATGTGGGGGTGTGATGGGGGTCTTTGAGTATGGGAAGGGGGAGTTTGAGCTCTGCTGTCTGTTGTGGGGGCGTGAGGGGGGGTCTTTGAGTATGGGAAGGGGGAGTTTGAGCTCTGCTGTCTGTTGTGGGGGCGTGAGAGGGGATCTTTGAGTATGGGAAGGGGGAGTTTGAGCTCTGCTGTCTGTTGTGGGGTGTGATGGGGGTCTTTGAGTATGGGAAGGGGGAGTTTGAGCTCTGCTGTCTGTTGTGGGGGTGTGATGGGGGTCTTTGAGTGTGGGAAGGGGGAGTTTGAGCTCTGCTGTCTGTTGTGGCGGTGTGATGGGGGTCTTTGAGTATAGGAAGGGGGAGATTGAGCTCTGCTGTCTGTTGTGGGGTGTGAGAGGGGTCTTTGAGTATGGGAAGGGGGAGTTTGAGCTCTGCTGTCTGATGTGGGGTGTGATGGGGGTCTTTGAGTATGGGAAGGGGGAGTTTGAGCTCTGCTGTCTGTTGTGGGGGCGTGAGAGGGGGTCTTTGAGTATGGGAAGGGGGAGTTTGAGCTCTGCTGTCTGATGGGGGGTGTGATGGGGGTCTTTGAGTATGGGAAGGGGGAGTTTGAGCTCTGCTGTCTGTTGTGGGGGCGTGAGAGGGGATCTTTGAGTATGGGAAGGGGGAGTTTGAGCTCTGCTGTCTGTTGTGGGGGCGTGAGAGGGGATCTTTGAGTATGGGAAGGGGGAGTTTGAGCTCTGCTGTCTGTTGTGGGGGCGTGAGAGGGGATCTTTGAGTATGGGAAGGGGGAGTTTGAGCTCTGCTGTCTGATGTGGGGGTGTGATGGGGGGTCTTTGAGTATGGGAAGGGGGAGTTTGAGCTCTGCTGTCTGTTGTGGGGGCGTGAGAGGGGATCTTTGAGTATGGGAAGGGGGAGTTTGAGCTCTGCTGTCTGTTGTGGGGGCGTGAGAGGGGATCTTTGAGTATGGGAAGGGGGAGTTTGAGTTCTGCTGTCTGTTGTGTGGTTGTGATGGGGGGGGGGGTATGTCAGAGTGCAGAGCTGCTTCCTTCCTCGTCTTTCATCGAGGTGATTGGGTGATGAGCCACTGGGCTTACCGATACACACGCACGCGCATGCTGGCACACACACACACGCGCATGCTGGCACACACACACACACACACACACACACACACACACACACACACACACACACACACACACACACACACACACACACACACACACACACACACACACACACACACACACACACACAGGGCTTGATGGCAGTAAAGAAAAGGATTTAATGGCAGAAAAATAATATGGCTGTCCTAATCTGTCAAGCCATTACCAACTGTCTCTGTGTCTTTGGATGAACACCAGATACTTACTTCTAAACCCATTGGACCCCTGGCCCTGCTTGGCTACTGGCCAAACTAATACTATGCTTCCTGTTCACTATCCCTTAGCTTGCTCTGTATCCTACGACTCTATAATGTATCCATTCTAACCTTCATAAGCTACAGCCCCTGCTGACTGAACACCCCTTAATGTATCCATTCTAACCTTCATAAGCTACAGCCCCTGCTGACTGGACACCCCTTAATGTAGCCATTCCAACCTTCATAAGCTACAGCCCCTGCTGACTGGACACCCCTTAATGTATCCATTCTAACCTTCATACGCTACAGCCCCTGCTGACTGGACACCCCTTAATGTATCCATTCTAACCTTCATACACTACAGCCCCTGCTGACTGGACACCCCTTAATGTATCCATTCTAACCTTCATACGCTACAGCCCCTGCTGACTGGACACCCCTTAATGTATCCATTCTAACCTTCATACACTACAGCCCCTGCTGACTGGACACCCCTTAATGTATCCATTCTAACCTTCATACGCTACAGCCCCTGCTGACTGGACACCCCTTACCAAGGCAGGGGGTCAGGGCTCAGGGTATAGGCAGGAGAAGATTTTACAGTGGGCAGTTGGCCAGTAGCAATGACTCAGAGGGAGAGCTAGAAGAAGGGAGGAGCCAGGGAGTCTCTGTTAGAGAAACGTTATGGTTAGTAACACACTGCTCTCACAGCCCTCTCCTTTCTCTATCTCCCCTTTGACTCTCTCACTCTATTTCTAAACCCTTTGTTGACCAGGCCACGGGCCACAGTAACTCTCCTCACCCTTTCTTTCTTTTTCTTTCTTCTTTTTTAAACTTTCTCACCCCCCACGTTTTTGGCCACACCCTGGTGCTGTCTCGACACACTCCCTTTACGCACACACGCACACACACGCACCTAATACACAGCAGGAGGCTTACCTCAAACAAAACCATAATCATCACACACACACACACACACACACACAGACAGAGACACAGAGACACAGAGAGACAGACACAGAGACAGACAGACAGACACACACACACACACACACACACACACACACACACACACACACACACACACACACACACACACACACACACACACACACACACACACACACACACACAGACACAGACACAGACACAGACACAGACACACACACAGACAGACACAGACACACACACACAGACACACACACACACACACACACAGACACAAACACACACACACAGACACACACACACACACAGACACAGACACACACACACAGACACACACACACACACACACACAGACACACACACACACAGACACAGACACAGACACACACACACACACACACACACACACACAGACACAGACACAGACAGACAGACACACACACACAGACACAGACACACAGACACACACACACACACACAGACACACACACACTCACACACTCACACACTCACACCACATACATGACAGACCCCTAGTCTGTTTGATGATTCCGTTAATGATTCTTCCATTTTTGCAAGACTGTAAAGTCTGTTTGATGATTGTGTGTAATGATTCTTCCATTTTTTGCAAGACTGTAAAACTTTTTGCACCTCAGTGTGCTTTCTGTGAAGGGGAGACAAAAAACAACTTTGAACTCTGAAACCCTTTTAGAGTCTAACAGTTAGAAATATTAAACGTTTTGCCTGAGACACTTTCTGTCTACACACCTCGATCCCTCCTCCCGTTAAAAACAAAGAACGATGTTACAGGGGACATTATATAGCAGGGATTTGATGATCAGACCAGCAGTAAAGACAGTTTTCTGTTTCCTTTCTGACTCTAGTTCATCTGAGACAGCAGGGTCCTAGACAGAGGGGGTCTGTGTGTGTTCATGTCTGTGTGAGTGGGCTTCAGCATACTAACATAATTACAAATGAAGCAGACTTATATGGCACGTCTGAAAGACTGCCTGGTAAAACACATGGAAGTCTGACAAGTCTGTTGCTGAACTAATGCAGTCTCCATGATAAGTAACTTTGGCTTGAGGCTTGATGACTGAGTTAACTCCAAGTAACCTTGGTTGAGGCTTGATGACTGGAAGTTAACTTCCTGATAAGTAACCTCATTGGCTTGAAGACTAAGTTAACTTCCTGATAAGTAACATTGGCTTGAGGCTTGATGACTGAGTTAACTTCCTGATAAGTAACCTTGGCTTGAGGCTTGAAGACTAAGTTAACTTCCTGATAAGTAACATTGGCTTGAGGCTTGATGACTGAGTTAACTTCCTGATAAGTAACCTTGGCTTGGAGTCTGCATTAGCTCCCTGATAAGTAACCTTGGCTTGGAGACTGCATTAGCTCCCTGATAAGTAACCTTGGCTTGGAGACTGCATTAGCTCCCTGATAAGTAACCTTGGCTTGGAGACTGCATTAGCTCCCTGATAAGTAACCTTGGCTTGGAGACTGCATTAGCTCCCTGATAAGTAACCTTGGCTTGGAGACTGCATTAGCTCCCTGATAAGTAACCTTGGCTTGGAGACTGCATTAGCTCCTTGATAAGTAAGCTTAGCATGAGGCTTGAATATTTGCATTAGCTTCCTGAAAAGTAACCTTGGCTTGAGACTTGAAGATCTGTGTTAGCTTCCTGAGAAGTAACCTTGGCTTGAGACTTGAAGACCTGTTTAGCTTCCTGAGAAGTAACCTTGGCTTGAGACTTGAAGACCTGTGTTAGCTTCCTGAGAAGTAACCTTGGCTTGAGACTTGAAGACCTGTGTTAGCTTCCTGAGAAGTAACCTTGGCTTGAGACTTGAAGACCTGTGTTAGCTTCCTGATAACCTTGGCTTGAGACTTGAAGACCTGTGTTAGCTTCCTGAAAGTAACCTTGGCTTGAGACTTGAAGACCTGTTTTTCCTGAGAAGTAACCTTCACAGACTTGAAGACATGTGTTAGCTTCAAAGAAGTAACCTTGGCTTGAGACTTCACACACACACACACACACACACACACACACACACACACACACACACACACACACACACACACACACACACACACACACACACACACACACACACACACACACACACACACACACACACACACACACACACACACACACATAGATAGATAGGATAGGAGAATGTGCTCACAGTAGTCGAAGGGAGCGCAGTCCACCAAAGGCCAGACTGGGAATGCAGCGCAGAGAGTTATAACTCAGGATCCTAGAATGATAAGAAACAGGCAGTACATCTTAACATATATCCCTCCTGTTATAACTCAGGATCCTAGAATGCTAAGAAACAGGCAGTACATCTTAACATATATCCCTCCTGTTATAACTCAGGATCCTAGAATGAGTAAGAAACAGGCAGTACATCTTAACATATATCCCTCCTGTTATAACTCAGGATCCTAGAATGCTAAGAAACAGGCAGTACACCTTAACATATATCCCTCCTGTTATAACTCAGGATCCTAGAATGAGTAAGAAACAGGCAGTACATCTTAACATATATCCCTCCTGTTATAACTCAGGATCCTAGAATGAGTAAGAAACAGGCAGTACACCTTAACATATATCCCTTCTGTTATAACTCAGGATCCTAGAATGAGTAAGAAACAGGCAGTACACCTTAACACATATCCCCTCTGTTATAACTCAGGATCCTAGAATGAGTAAGAAACAGGCAGTACACCTTAACACATATCCCTCCTGTTATAACTCAGGATCCTAGAATGAGTAAGAAACAGGCAGTACACCTTAACACATATCCCTTCTGTTATAACACATCCTAGAAAACTACAGAGTTGTTTTGTTGTGTTCAATGCGCTCATAGTGGACAGGTAGACAGGTAGACAGGTAGGACAGGTAAGACAGGAAAGGTGGACAGGTGGACAGGTGGAGACAGGTGGACAGGTAGACAGATGGACAGGTAGACAGATGGACAGGTGGACAGGTAGACAGATGGACAGGTAGACAGATGGACAGGTGGAGGTGGACAGGTGGACAGGCAGACAGGTAGACAGGTAGACAGGTGGACAGGTAGACAGGTAGACAGGTGGACAGGTGGACAGGTGGACAGGTGGACAGGTGGACAGGTGGACAGGTGGACAGGTGGACAGGTGGACAGGGACAGGTGGACAGGTAGACAGGTGGACAGGTGGACAGGTAGACAGGTGGACAGGTGGACAGGTAGACAGGTAGACAGGTGGACAGGTGGACAGGTGGACAGGTGGACAGGTGGACAGGTGGACAGGTGGACAGGTGGACAGGTAGACAGGTGGGCAGGTGAACAGGAGGACAGGTAGACAGGAGGACAGGTAGACAGGAGTACAGGTAGACAGGTAGACAGGTGGACAGGTGGACAGGTAGACAGGTGGACAGGTAGACTGTTGGACAGGTGGACAGGTGGACAGGTGGACAGGTGGACAGGTGGGCAGGTGAACAGGAGGACAGGTGGGAGGACAGGTAGACAGGAGTACAGGTAGACAGGTAGACAGGTAGACAGGTGGACAGGTGGACAGGTGGACAGGTGGACTGGTAGACAGGTAGACAGGTGGACAGGTGGACAGGTGGACAGGTAGACAGGTGGACTGGTAGACAGGTAGACAGGTAGACAGGTGGACAGGTGGACAGGTGGACTGGTAGACAGGTGGACAGGTGACAGGTGGACAGGTGGACAGGGTGGACAGGTAGACAGGTGGACAGGTGGACAGGTGGACAGGTAGACAGGTGGACTGGTAGACAGGTAGACAGGTGGACAGGTGGACAGGTGGACAGGTAGACAGGTGGACTGGTAGACAGGTGGACAGGTAGACAGGTGGACAGGAGGACAGGTAGACAGGTAGACAGGTGGACTGGTAGACAGGTAGACAGGTAGACAGGTGGACAGGTGGACAGGTGGACAGGTAGACAGGTAGACAGGTGGCCAGGTTAACGGATCAGTGCTTACAGCGTCGTGAGCTGACTCATGTTGGAGAATGAAGAGATGGTGAGAGAGTTGATCTTGTTGTTACTAAGGTCTCTAAAAGGACACAGAACACACTGTTAAATCACACACTGTAGGGCATCCACCCATGAAGTGTCATTCCTTATGTTATAAAATACATTTCACCAAAACAAATATGATTGTTCATGATATGAACTGTTCAGTGGGGTCTTTCTCTACCATATCATTAACATTATATCTAATAAGTTGGATTTTGTAACATCGGATAGTAAGCACTGAGCTCTGTTGAGAGCTGAATGTAAAATAAAAAGCTTGTTTAATGTCCTCCGGATTGGAGAAGAAACAAGTTCAACAGTGTACCTGTCAGTTAGCCACAGTTCTCCTACAGTATCCAGCCTAACTGACGCAATTATATTACCCAGAGTTTCTACCCCTTTCTTTCTCTGGCCTCCATTGAATTAGTCCCCCTAATTCAGGCCATCCTACAAGGGTAAAAACTTTTGAAGTGATTACGATGGAGACACAAGGGGTGGACCACTGTTTTTTTAGAGTAACATGTAACATATTATTTTACCCATCGGTCAAAAGATGCTTTTTGATTGGACACGGTACACACTGCCAAATAACACCAGGTAAACATCAAGGTTGGCCAGGTCGACACACTCACACTAACTGGAGGTATTTAAAGGTAGAAAGCTCCTTTGGCACCATGCCAAACTGGTTCCCATCTAGATACCTGTGGAGAAACAGACAGATATTCAGAGTTTAATACTTGTGTGAAATGGCAGCATTCAGATCCTGGGTCTTTCTAAAGCCACAGAGAGGGAAAGGCCAGACCACGAACCCTACAACCCCTGTCAGATAGTAACACTGCCCCCCCACCCCACCCACCCACCCTCTCTATCTATCTATCTCCCTCCCCCCACCCCTCCCTCTACCCCCCCCACCCCTCCCTCTACCCCCCCAACAACTCTCTATCTCCCTCCCCCACCCCTCTCTATCTATCCCCCCCCCCTCTCTATCTATCTCCCCAAACCCTCTCTGTCTCCCTCACTCCCACCCCTCTCTATCTCCCCCAACCCCTCTCTATCTATCTCCCTCCCCACCCCTCTCTATCTCCCTCCACCCCTCTCTCTCTATCCATCTCCTTCGCCCTCCCCCACACCTCCCCCGACTCCTCCCCCTACCCCTGTCTATCTATCTCCTTCCCTCCCTATCTATATATCCTTCATCTCCCCTCCCCTCTACATCTATCTCCCCATCCCTCCCTCCCCTCCCTATCTAAGCTCCCGTTTCCCTCCCCTCCCTCCCCCCACACACCCCTCTCTTTCTATCTCCCCCTTCCCTCCCCCCAACACTCCCTATCTATCTCCAGACCCATCCCAACAAAACCTGCTCATTAAAATGTTCTCTTGCTGCTGTGGATCTCTCTCTCACACACACACACACACAGTTCTTGGCCATCGTAGTTGGAGTGACATCAGTATTAGGCCTGGAGGCCTCTGGGGGTAGATCTGCTCATGTCCATAAAATTCCACCTGATTGTATCATAAAACATTCTTATGATTGAAATATTTGATGTACTGAGGAGGAACTCACAATTCAGTGACGTTTCTGGGGATGCCTTTGGGCAGCGCACGGAGGTGATTGTTACTGCAGCGTACCACAGTCTCCAGACATGTACACTCACTGGGACACTGAGGCCTGGGCACACAGCTCATCTCCTCCACTCCTGGACAGAGACAGAGGGAGAAGGCAGGTTTGATTATTCATCTAGCAAGAGAGATTGAATAGCGGAAACGAGGAAAAGAGAGGTTAGATAGAGAGAACAGAGAGGTTAGATAGAGAGAACATATTAAATGAGAGATTAGATAGAGATGACATATTAAATGAGAGATTAGATAGAGATGACATATTAAATGAGAGATTAGATAGAGATGACATTAAATGAGAGATTAGAGAGAACATTTTAAATGAAAGATTAGATAGAGATGACATATTAAATGAGAGATTAGATAGAGATGACATGTTAAATGAAAGATTAGATAGAGATGACATATTAAATGAGAGATTACATAGAGATGACATATTAAATGAGAGATTAGATAGAGATGACATATTAAATGAGAGATTAGATAGAGATGGCATTAAATGAGAGATTAGATAGAGAGAACATTTTAAATGAAAGATTAGATAGAGATGACATGTTAAATGAAAGATTAGATAGAGATGACATATTAAATGAGAGATTACATAGAGATGACATATTAAATGAGAGATTAGATAGAGATGACATAATAAATGAAAGATTAGATAGAGATGACATATTAAATGAGAGATTACATAGAGATGACATATTAAATTAGAGATTAGATAGAGATGACATTAAATGAGAGATTAGATAGAGATGACATATTAAATGAGAGATTAGATAGAGATGGCATATTAAATGAGAGATTACGTAGAGATGACATATTAAATGAAAGATTAGATAGAGATGACATATTAAATGAGAGATTACATAGAGATGACATATTAAATGAGAGATTAGATAGAGATGACATTAAATGAGAGATTAGATAGAGATGACCCTCATTGTGTGGGAGGTATGTTAGTGATCTATTGATGGCCCTCATTGTGTGGGAGGTAAATTAGTGATCTATTGTTGGCCCTCATTGTATGAGAGAACATACGTATGAGTGAAACCCGTAACTCCCATCAAGGCAGAACTGTGTGTGCTAGAGAGTGTGTGTGTGTGTTTCGACCCAAACTCACCCTCTTCACAGCGGAAGTCAGGCAGTGCCACGTCCTGTAGTGGGATCTCTTTGAGGAAGGCGGGGCGCTGACATCGAGGATTGCCCGTGACGATCTTTCTGCTTCTCAGCCAATCACCAAGCCAGGCCAGACGACAGTCACAGTTGAAGGAGTTAGCCAGGAGGTTACTGATGGAAAGGGAGAGTTAGACTTAACAATTACACCAATTAAGTGTGTGTGTGTGTGTGTGTCTGTATGTGTGTGTGTGTGTGTGTCTGTATGTGTGTGTGTGTGTGCGCGCAATCAATTTTTACGTGTGTGCTGGCATGCCTGCTGGCAAGGTTGGTAGACTTTAGAAAAACAATTAATTACTAAACGTACTGAATAAGACATTCCGTTCAATCTTTTACCCAGATTTTAGCAGAGACACAGGGAAATGCAGTGCATTCAGAAAGTATTCAGACCCCTTGACATTCAGATACTTGTCCCGAAGCCACTCCTGCATTGTCTTGGCTGTGTGCTTAGGGTCATTGTCCTGTTGGAAGGTAAATCTTAGCCCCAGTCTGAGGTCCTGAGCGCTCTGGAGCAGGTTTTCATCAAGGATCTCTCTGTACTTTGCTCTGTTCATCTTTCCCTCGATCCTGACCAGTCTCCTGGTCCCTGCCTCTGAAAAACATCCCCAAAGCATGATACTGCCATCCCCATGCTTCCCCGTAGGGATGGTGCCAGGTTTCCTCCAGTCATGATGTTAGGCATTCAGGCCTAAGAGTTCAATCTTTGTTTCATCAGACCAGATAATATTGTTTCTCATGGTCTGAGAGTCTTTAGGTGCATTTTGGAAAACTCCAAGGTGGCTTGTGCCTTTTACTGAGGAGTGGCTTCCGTCTGGCCACGCTATAATAAAGGCCTGTTTGGTGGAGTGCTGCAGAGATGGTTGTCCTTCTGGAAGGTTCTCCCATCCCCACAGAGGAACTTCCATTTAAGAATCATGGAGGCCACTGTGTTCTTGGGTATCTTCAATGCTGCAGACATTTTTTGGTACCCTTCCCCAGATCTGTGCCTCGACACAATCCTGTCTCGGAACTCTTCGGACAATTCATTCGACCTCTTGTCCAATCAATTGAATTGACCACATGTGGACTCCAATCAAGTTGTAGAAACTTCTCATGGATAATCAATGGAAACAGGATGCACCTGAGCTCAATTTTGAGTCCCATAGAAAGGGTCTGAATACAGGTAAATTAGTTATTTCTGTTTTTTTATTTTTAATACTTTTGCAAAAATGTCTAAAAACCTGTTTTCACTTTGTCGTTATGGGATATTGTGTGTAGATTGACGAGGATAAACAATTATTTAATCCATTTTAGAATAAGGCTGTAACGTAACAAAATGTGGACATATTCAAGGGATCTGAAAACTTCCAGTCAGGAGGATACAGACAGCTCAGGAGGTGTGCTTAGACATGTATTTTTCACATAGAATGTAATGTAAAGATTATGGCTCTAGATTGCATTAAAAAGGGTTTCAAGTGTCTGAAAAATGGATGGGGAGCCTTAAGTTGGGGATTCTACTAAATAAATGTATCCTGTGTTTGCAGCCTGTATTCAATTCTGGGAATGGTTTATTTAAGTTTTAATTAGGCCTGAAATATTTGATTATCTTAACACTATTTCATATAAAGGTATTTTTTTGGTATGTCGGCTACAGGCTTTTATTAGGTAAGAAGGCTAATTAGAAGACTATTTTTCTCAAAGCGATTTGAGTAATGCATCGCATTGTGAAAATAAAAATATATTTTTCTTAATTCATGGCATTCATTTTATAGACATGCAATATGACGGGTAGGGCTCTGAGAACGGACCTGTGCAGGACTTAGTGTGTGAGTGTGTCTTACAGTGTAGACAGTGTCTGCAGGGTGTCGAAGGCTCCAGGGGTGATGGTAGTTAGCTGGTTGTCATAGAGAGACAACAGGCGAACGTTGTGCAGGCCGGTGAAGCTGTTGTTATGGATACATCTGATCTTGTTGTTCCTCAACATTCTGGAATAGAGTAAACTGCTTAAATGGCATATATCCCATGTGAATTGACAAGAAGTATATTGAAATGTTCCTAATATGAAAGGAAGATACAGTGTTGGAAAAGGAGTATTTGGAGGATGTATTGTGGGTGTTAATACATGACTAGTCTCTTTCCACAGCCGCTGTGTGGACTTACACAATTCTGCCAAGCAAGAATAGTACATTAAGCATCAGTGCATGATGGTTCTCATCCATGTATACATGAGTGTGTGTGCCTACTTGTGCTCATGTGTGCGTCTGTGTCTGTTTGGGTCACTGCGTGTGTGTGTGTGTGTGTGTGTCTCTGCATGTGTGTGTGACTCACAGCATGCGTAGTCCCTCCAGTCCCTTGAACATTCCACTGCGGACAGAATCCAGCTGATTGGCTGAAAGATGGAGCTCGTTGACAGACCCCGCCCCCTCAAACGCCCCATCCTCGATCTCTGTGATCTTATTGTTGCTAAGGTTACTGGGAATAAATAAATAATGGTGATTAAAGAAAGATGAAAAATACTTTAGTGAACTTCTTAACTTTTTTTTGGTAGCAGCAGTGAGACATTAGCCTTGGTACCAGTCTGTTAGCTAACACTGCACTCCTTGTATTCCACTCCTTGTATTCCACTCCTTGTATTCCACTCCTTGTATTCCACTGCTTGTACTTGTGGCTAAACAGACTGGTACCTAGACTAGTGAGACATTTCTGTCTACTTCATTCGTAACTTAAACCACAACATACATGTT